>NW_024349800.1:55704014-55714986 GCF_902729225.1 Pteropus medius | reverse complement strand
ATCTAGACTCTGCTTGTGGAACGAGGGGTCGTCTGAGGAGCTGAAATGAAGGACGCTTTGTGGGGAATGTGGCAGGGGAAGGCTGCGTCGTCATTCATAGTATTTAACCTGTTTGTTCCCAGAGAGCCATTAACCTGTTTGTTCCCAGAGAGCTTGGTTTACTCTAGTGACAACTTAGAATGTGCCATACACTAAAGCGTGTTGTACATAACACTGGTTTGGGCCCTACCCCCTGTTATATTTTATCTCCCCAAGCTGCCGTCCCGTGGCCCATTTGCTAAGAGCTTATTCTGAACCATAGTGTAGATTCTAGGGAAACTAAAAAGACTTCTAGTCAAATAGAAGGATTCGTTCATTACCAATGAAAACATCAGGCAACATGCTGGGCTGGAGAAAGCGTCCTATTCCAGATGGGCCATCCTTGGGCTATGCTAGTCCTCTTTGTTCTCGCATCCTCCAGAGGGTTTTCATTTAGTGTCTAGCCATAATGACTCTTTTGTACCCAGGAGAGTGAAATCGCGCACAGTAGAGATTACACAGGATTCTGAGAGGTGTGAGAATTTGTAGATGGAGGCCCTGACTCTGCTGACTGGCCTCAGAGGAACCCTGGAAGGTCGCCGTGTCATAGTTGTAAGTCAGTTATTGTGCTCTTGTACCCAGTAACGTAATTGGCCTGAGCCATTAACCTGGCCTTCCGTCCTGGCTCAACTAAGATCTAGCTGTGTGACCTTGGGCCAGTTACTTGACCTATTTGAACTTCAGTTTTATCATTTGAAAAATGATAATTCTATTTCTAATTTTTATCATTGTTCTACGAAATATTTTGGTTGTAGTTTTTAAAACATGAAGAATATGAGAGTGGGTGAAGTTTCACATTTCATCTTGATTTTTGGATTAAATGCACTTTCGGTTGATACTATTTAAATTTGATAGGAAATAGCAAATATATGAAACCATTCCTTCCTTGCAAGTATAATTCTAATGTAACCCTTCAATCCTGTCAAAGAGAGAAAATGCCAAACATCTTTGTAAACGAACAGCTGATAGGAATGCTAGGTTTATGTAAGTTTTGGAAATCTGTGCAGAGGAAGAAGTACCCTGTAGTCATTCGATCAAACAGCTATATTAGGAATTCCTTACCCAAATCAGGTATTTACAGAAAATTCTGCTGTGGAATGTTGGCTGGTCTCTGCGGTTGTGAGGTTATTTTGCTTCATCTTGAAAAGAGTAGAGCATTAAAATGGAGAGAGTACCATGAACATTTTACCCCGAAGCCTTGATGCCTTTTATTTTAGGGAGGAAAAGGTATAAAGCATCGGAATCCAGTAGTGTAATGTAGCATAATGTAGTATAAAAAGGAATGCCTACATATTTAATGCCCCGCAAATGGAACTTTCGAAAACCACAGCCGCTCTTAAATGGTGCACTACAGGAATAAAACCGTGATCCAACCCCGAAAGCATTCCTGCTGGGTGGCTGGGCCTTCCTTTTCTCAGGAGAAAACCAGACCTCATACAACCTTTTATAGAGTAAGGCCCAGGTTAATCCGTTATGCTTAGGAAAATCTGGAGAAGGAGCTAAGTGTTTCAGCAAATTTTTAATCTAATTGAGTCAATAAGGTAGAAGCCGAGAGAGGGAGATGTTCTAATGGCAGGCCTTTGCCTTGGACAATGATACTGGAGGTTCGCATATAAAACATGAATTATAGATGTCTGTTTGCTTGTCTGTCTTTCCTTTTAAAAAAGTTTATTGAATTTAAACTAAAAACAAAAGCAGTTCATTTATTTATCTTCCCCCCCGCCCGCCAATAACCCACCTCTTGCAGCCATCAATCTGTAATCTGTGAGTTTTTTTTGTATACCTACAAAAGATCTTATGGTATTTATCTTTCTCTGACTTATTTCACTTAGCATCACGCCCTCAGATTTCACCCATGTTGTGACAAATGACAAGATTCCATTCTTTTTTATGGCTGAATAATATACAGTTGTATATATGTATGTGTGCATGCATGTGTATCACAATTTCTTATACTATTCATTGGTCAATAGACAGGTTTTTTTTGTTTTTTGTTTTTTGTTTTTTTTGTATTTTGGCTATTGTAAATAATGTTGAGGAGTCCTTCATTTTACAAAGCTAAATTTTCCTATTATTTAATCTTGAATATTTCCGTTTAAGGGAGTGTTTCTATGTGGGGGTGCATATATCTTTTCAAATTACAGTTTTCATTTTTGTTTTCAGATAAATACCCAGAAATAGAGTTGCTGGCTCATATGATAATTCTTTTCTTATTTTTTGAGAAACTCTCTTCCATACTAGCTGTACCAAATTACAGTCCTGCAAACAGTACATAAGGGTTTCCTTTTATTCACATCCTTGCCAACACTTGTTATTTGTTGTATTTTTGATAATAGTTATTCTAATAGGTGTGAGGTGATATCTCATTATAGTTTTGGTTTGCATTTCCCTTATCTTTTTTTAATCAGATTTTTAAGGTTTTTGTTTGTTTTGGCTATTGAGTTGCATAAATTCAACTTATTTATTTTGAATGAACCGAGTTCCTTGAAGAAAAGGACCTTGGCTTCTCTATATTTTTGTCTGTGATGAGTGGTACATGCATGGGACATAGTGTGCCACTAATAGTTATTAGTAAACTGGAATAGAAAAAAAACAAAAACAAACCTCTTTAAATCAGAGCAAAATAACATAAAAATGATAGGAAAATTTAGCCTTCTGAAATGAAGGATTCTTTAGTGTCTGTGAGCTTTCATAATGTTCTGTTTAAAATGCATCCAATTTATTAAGCCCTTGTTTTTGTACTGGGATGAAGTGTTTTTGAAAGTGGGGTTTTTAAATTTCAACAAAGATAAAAGTTGATTCTGGAAATTAAATACGGATTATTACAAAATTTGTTCTTTGGGGAACAATGTACTAGATGATGTTGTCTCCTGGGGGCCATTAGATGCTGGAATTTGGCCCATTATGCAAATAAAACGTTTTACTACCCTTTCACTGACTGCTGTTAAGTTGACATTTTCAGACTAGCTTTCTGATCATCCATGCTGGGGACAACAGCTTGATGTAGTCTCGGGAGAGAATGCTAGAGAACATTCAGCATTACACTTGGCATTCTGCAGTAGTGAATGGGTTCATAGATCAGCGTACGTTTGTGGGTGTGTATGTGTGTTTGTTCACGTGCATGTCTGTGCGTGTGTCCTTGCCGATTTGACTTATCAAATCCATAAATACTCAAAGTGAAAGAAAATTAGGGAAAAGGAGTTGTATTCTCCTTTTCCCGATATCAGGTTGTAACAACATCAAAGCAAAGAACACAGAGATTGCTGAAATATTTAGCAATCCATTTTCTATCTCTGCTTTTAAGTATCCTGCTGGTTTATAACCAGTGCCTTGAAAAAGGGTGTGTGGTTTAAACACAAATTTTTACACTTTAAATTGAGACCATAATCTCAGTTTTAGAGAGGAGAATTCCTAAGATAACTTTGTTTTGTAAAAAGTGAGGTCACTCAAATGGTAGACAGTTCATCCCAAGTGCTTTAATTGTCATCTAAAAACATAAAGAATAAAGTGTGCCATTGCCTTTTTATCTCTTTCCTTTGGCTTTGTTTTAGAGAAAATAATTTCCTTATCAATTCTGTAGACATAGTGCTAGCTTATATCTTAAGAGCGGATGCTATCAGTTTTAGTACATTCGCTGAAGTTAAACTATCCACATTGAATAAGAGAGGGGAGCTTTCTTTGGCATCTAACCCAAACAGAATCTTAGTAAAATTTATAATAAATCTACTTGATTATTGTATTATGTAAATGCTCTTAATCCTACAAATTGCTATTAATGTGGTGTCCTTTCTATATTTTGATACCACAAGCACAGAAAGTGACGCAAAATTGGATGAAAAATGGGATTCATTCATGTGAATGTTTTGTTTTTTCCTCCTAGCTATGCTAGAGATTATGGCTCAGGAAATTTCTCTAATTCTGATATTTTTAAGTGCAATCTAAATATGTTGCTTTTAAATAAAGATTATATGAAACACATATTCAATATTTGTGAGGTTGGTCAGGAAATTTCAAAATCATTACTTAAATGTGGAGGAAGTTACTTTGCAGAGATTTTAAAACTGGAAATGTCCCTTACTCAACAAAAAAGTAATTCTAGGTCACTGAATATACTTCCAAATTTCAACAACAGTTACGTACTGAATACTATAAGGAAAGGATTGGCCTCTGGGGCACTAACTCTGCCATCAACAGAGACATAACCTGTTCCCTTCTTAAACAATCCCTCCATCCTCAGGCTAAGATCCTTAGATGTCATTCTTCTGAGCTCCCGCAGCATCCTATTTATACCTCCATCCCTGTGTAGATTCTGCTGTATTGAATTTACCCATTTATATATTCATCTTCTCAACCAGACTCTGGGATTTTCAAGTGCAAGACCAGTGCTTCTTTAAATCTTGTGTTCCAAACAAAAATGCATGGGTCCTGGTATAAAATACTTACAATTAATCCCATACTTTGGGCCATTAGATTGTTTCTCCCTTTCTCCCATTTTGCCATATGTAACTCTGCAATGAATATTTTTTTCATATAAAGCATTGTATGCTTTATTAGATTTTATTAGTATGATGATGATAATGATGACCATCATCATTGGGTATTTTAGGTACATTTAGTCACATTATTTGGTATTTTAGTTACATTGCTAAGTACTTCACGGGGGTTATCAAGTAATTCTCATAATAACCGTCTGAACTGTTTAATTCCTTTTTTGCGAATGAAGAAACTGATGCTTAGAGAGACTAACCAGCTTGTCCAAGGTCACACAGCCAGTAAGCAGATCCCAAATGATCTGAAGCTAAAGCCTGTGTCCTTATCTATTATGCTGTATATTTTTTACTTATTTCCTATAAGTGGAATTAAGTCAGATTTGAGAATGTTTTTAAGATTCTTGAAATACTGAATGTACTCAGGAAAGAGGAAAAGACATTTTGTTATAATTGTTAAGTTTTGTATCACTAGTTTCCTTGGCACGTGGCACGTGTGCCTTACAGTTTCACCAAGGAGAATTCTACATACGCGTTTAGCAGGAAAGACACTGGCCACTCAGCAATGTCGACCATCCTGGTCTCTAACTTTTTCCTAACCCATCTCCTTGACAGGAAGTAGGTTGGAGAAGAAGGTGGCCAATCCTATCAGGTCACACCAGGAACACGTGATGGGCCAAGGACACCTCAGTCTTGTGGCATTGAAGCTGTGGTGTAGGTCTGGTCCATGCATTGACTATCCCTGCTCTATTTATGATTTCTCTCTCAAGCAGAGGGACTGCTGTTTTATGCCAGTCGGGAACACAGCTTAGGAGCACAGATATAAAGTCAGAAAGTGAACAAAGAATTACTGGCTAGGAAAGCTAGTTGATAATGTAGACTTTCCTGAAGTAATCACTATGTGCCCTATGTCCAACTCTGTCTAAGAAGCACAGGTGATTTCCATACTTGGTGCTTCTTTACATTTGCCCTAATCTCCGAATATTTAACATGCGTAAAATAGCATAAAGGGTACACTGACAAGTTTTAGTGGTGCAAGAAGAAAAAATGCCTTTAACACAGTACCGTGGGACCAAAGACCTGTGTTAGCTTGTGTGTTCCTTAGTAAAATTCATCTCTACCGAGGTTTCACTTTCTCATCTATTAAAGGAGGAAGCTGGAATAGAATAATCTGCTAAATTTCCTCCTCACTTTTGAGTTAGTATAATGAAGTGACCTATAATAATGTTTAAGAGCTGGTGGTTCTGATTTAAACAGAAAGCATGTTCAAGTTCTGACTACAACTTATCAGGGCTATGACCTTAGCCATGCCACTGAACTTTTTTAAGCCCGGGTTTCAGTTTATATAAAATGGGGTTGATAATACCTTTTTTATTTGGTTGTGATGAGAATTTGGAAATATGCGGAGCTCAGTGCCTAGTGCACTGTCATTTTATAGTAAATGAGGGCATGGTAATGATGATGATGACATCTGTGATTCTACTTATCTCCTGAGTTTGCCACATCAGATGTTCGTAGACAGTACACTCCGTGGTTTATATGTTAGTTTCCTAGAGATGCTGTAACAATACACCACCAATTGGATAGCTTAGAACAACAGAAATTTATCTTCAGAGTTTTAGAGTCTAAAAGTCTGAAATATAGGTGTTGGCACAGTTGGTTTCTCTGAAGATGCTGAGGTAGAGTCTGTTCCATGTTTCCCATCCAGCTTCTGATGGTTGCTGGCAACCTTTAACATTTTTTGGCTTGCTATATCATTCACATTCTGTTTCAGTCTTCACATGGTCATCTTCCCTCCATGTGTATCAGAGTTCCTGTATCTTCAGATAGTCGTTGGATCTAGGACCCACCCTAATAAATCTTACCTTGATTACAGTTCAGTGACCCTAGTTCCAAATAATGTCACATTCTGAAGTACTGGGGGTTAGGACTTCAGCATATTTTTTTAGGAAATACAATTCTACTCACAATAGACTATGGGGAACTATGTACAGATATAAAGTAGCAAAATTATTATTTCTGATAGTGACTTGGTCAGGTTCATCCTGATTTATTTATTTTTTTCATATATGCCAATTGCTTCTAGAAATCAATCATCATAGAGGACTTTTGGCTACTTTTAAAGTTATAGATTACCAAAATCATCTGAGTTTCCGATTTTTGGATATAGCCTGCATTCCTAAATGAGTGTTGATTTCCACAGAAATTTTGATTTTGTCTGTCTTTGAGGATGGTGACTGCTGATAGCGGGCAGTTAAACTATCCTAGACTCTCAGGGAACTTGAAAATGACCCATTTTTAGAATGATTGCTAGTCATGTCTGCATCAGGTGGTGGAGCAGGTAATCAGGTAAGAGTGATTTATTATTGTTCCAATGACCTGGCCCTGGTGCGGGCCCCCCAGACAGCTCAGAACTGTTTCATCTACAATCCAGCCCCTCTGGAAAGAGCCAGGTCCTAAGACTGCATAGCAAATCTCAGCACCCACACCATTCTTTTCTGAACTACTGAGCAAAAATGCTTTCCTTTTAAACCCATCAGCATCGTGCCTTAAATTGTCGTTTCTCCAGCAAGTGTGAATTTTGGGGGAGTAGCTCTCAAAGTCCCCAAGATATACAGTCTCTACAAGGATGCCAAAGAACTATGACATTTAGTAAGGGCTCTGGGCTAAGAAAAACATCTTTGCTAAAAGCCTCAAAGTTTTCTCCCTCCCCAGTCACATGAATTAATGATCCCATGTGTGAGTTTCAGAGCCAGCCTATGGTGATGTCTGACAAGCTTTCTTCAATTTATTTTCTCTTGTGTCTAATACGCTTGGAAAATAATATTTTGTTGTTGGCTCACTTGTAATTTCAGTCCTACCAATGAATGTCTAAAGTTGCCAAATACCTACTGTTTTCTTCTCTCATAAACATATCTGAAATGTTGTCTGCAGATCTGCCTTCCAGGGTCAACACTCTTCCAAGGTCAGGGCATAATATTGAAGCTGCCTTATTTCCACTGAGGATTCATGTAACTCTGGATGTTTTCCTGTATTCATTTCTGAAATCTCGTGATTATAAAAACCTGTATTTATATCTATCTGCAATGATATGTCATTCCTTTGAATATATGCAAATATTTTAATGAACAAAAATATTTAATGAATTAGTTAGACTAGAAGTAACAATAATGTTAGATCCTTTTTCATAAATAATAAGCCATCACTTTTTCATGAGCCTCTCTCTTCATTTTTTCCCCTTTTTCCTCATTACTCTTGAACTTTTGCATTTAATTAACACTTGTATACCCTGCTAGGTTTGAATCTTCTTGACATTATTCCCATTTTGTCATTCCAAATTTCTTCTTACCTCCCTGTTTTCTTTCTTCTTTCCCACCCTTCAGTTCCTCCTACTTTTCTTCCTTTTCTTCCTTTTCCACCCATCTCATAATTCCAAAAAATAAAAATTAAATCAAGGTCCATTAAAAGATTAAAAAGAAGGAAAAGAGAAGAGAAGATGGAGGAGGAGGAAAAAGGAAAAATGAGGAAGAGAGAGAGAAGAAACAGAGATAGAGGGACAAAGTGAGAAGGAAAGAAAGAAACAGACATAAGGAGAAAGAAAAAGAAGCATAAAGTGACTAGATGGGAAGAAGTGAACAGGAAAGGAACTGTACCAAGAAACCCAAGTTCTAATATTAGTGAGCAGTGTGTTTAGCTTGGAATTTTTGTCCAGTGAATGCTAAAAGATAATTATGACTAGTTGCAAAATTTACATGGTCCCTAACATAAAATCATATCATTTGCTTAGTAAAATGAGAAAATAAAGTTTAGACCTAAGATAATGTAAAGATTTCTTTAAATAACTTCTCCTGTATTGGCTTTCAACAAAGCAAAAACTTGATATATTTCAGAAAGAGTGAGACCAGTTATTCTCCCAGTGTTGACTGCTAAATGCAAGACCACTGAGCTTTGCTGTGGGGAGGCCTGTAGGGAGGCCTGTGGGGAGGCCCCTGGTGAGGGCACAGTCTAGAGTCCCAAGACCAGGGTCTAAGTGTTTCTGTCACTTACATGTTATGTGACCTCAGGCAAGTCTCCTCATCATTTCTTTGCTCTTAAGGGGATAATGAAGGAGAAATTTCTTTTATATATACGCAATTATTATTAGCTGTTAATTATTGTCACTCAAAACTATTGTGTTACAACTGTACTATGCGTCTCAGATAATACCTTTTTGCAATCCATGTAACATTGTTAAAATTTTTTATTCTTTCTAGTTAATTTAATAGACTGAGTGTCTCACAGAAAACTTTTCAAAGCTTTTATGGTCAGGATTATACTTCCTGGTTTTCAGGTCACATTTTCTGTTGAAACATGCAAAAATATAAATAAATGCACGGGGAGAACACCCACTGCAACAGCTCAGTATTCTTTCAGATTACTTTTTAAAAAGAGAGAACAAAAAACTTATAACAACACCTGCTATTTGGCAGAACTTGACCTGACCCCTTTCTCCTTTTCTTGTTATTATAAACATCAGGCTCTTTAAGTGAGAGCTGTTTAAAGGATCGAGGGCCGTGAGTGTTCCTTCCTAGATCCCAGATGCACTGGGAGACGGATGGGCTTTTTGATCTTTATTTTATGAGTGTCTGATAAATTGCCTCTGGCACCTGGCAACTGAAATTTCACTATCTGAAAACTAACCCTCATGTCAAACAATGTGGCCAGACTCAGCCTCTCGGTTGAGGACTTGTGTAGCTGGACGGAGGAGGCCTGCCACTTCCTCACAGGTCTGCCACCATGCTCAAGGATTTACATACTTTTAATTTGAGAGGGAGGAAAGGATTGTTAAAGGCTTTATATGCTATGCAAAAATGTGTTTTTTGGAGGATTTCATCATAGCTCTCATTTTGGGATTTTCGAATAAGTCAGATAAAGGCTTCAGCCACTGCCTAGCCTGAAAAAAAATGCTGGTAACAGGATAAAGATTTGCAGTTCTGGGTCATGAGCCTCCTCGCACTAGACTTGGTCTGTGTGTTGATACAAGAGGAATTGCAGGTGGTCTTTTTCTAGAGACAGAAGAGTTATAAACAAGGTCATCAGCTGAGGCTATTATCACCTGTCTTTTAATGTCTTATCCAGGGGCAACATGAACTCAACCCCAAGAAAGAGCTACATAGTTTTTCTTTATAGAAGTTCAAATATATGCATATTTTTAATTTTTAAGAAGAGAGAAAAATTATGAAAATAATACAAACACTTCTACTTTATGTTGCTTCTTAGAGGAAAACGAAGCCTATGAGTGCAATGATACATAAAATGTTCCGGTGAGTGTGTCCTTAAGAATGGGTGGGACACAGGACCACCACATAAGTCACCCGTGTATACCATACTGCCATTTGCCACCCTTTCCCTCTTCATCTGCTTTCTAAGCTTGTTGGGTTGTTGGATTAGATATTATTATTATCTAGAAGATGGCTTCGATTTGTTCTCTCCTCCTAAGCTTAGAGGAGATTGCTGTTAATCTTTCAATGTTTCCTTCTGGGCTGCAGACGAGTACTGAGTACCGATCCATGGCCTGTCAGGAACTGGGCCGCACAGCGGGAGGTGAGTGGCAGGTGAGCAAATGCAGCTTCATCTGCATTTGCAGCTGCTCCCCAGGATGAGCATCACTGCCTCGGCTCCATCTCAGATCATCAGGCATTAGTTTCTCATAGGAGCACCGGTCCCTGGTGTCCGAAAGGTTGGGGACCGCTGGTCTAAGGGATTGGCTATGTAGATTAAGAGGGAAATTTCTCAGGGTACTTGATGTGGGCCTGCAGTGCCCTTAAAAGTCTCCCTACAGACGAGAACAGCACCTGCTGTTGAATCTCAGACTCTCATCCTGGGAACCTGGTAGACAGGGCTGTGCGGCACATTTTATGTCCCCCCACGTGCTGTTGACACGCATGCAGATGAGGACTCTCAGTTAAGCCCAGGCTCACCTCGGCAGCGATACAAACAAACCAAATCTGTTTCCTCTGACTATAATTTAAATTAATTTACTAAAATCGAGATGTGAGGAATATTTCCTTATTCATTGTTGCTCCCGATGATTTAGAGTCGGATGGGATTTTGACTATTTGTCAACACACACAGCGACGCTTGAGTCACTTGAGGAAGTAAACCCATGAAAACATATCAGTGCATCACTGCATATGCGTGTCTGATACATGTAATACAAATATGTGGCTTTAAAACGTTTGGACCCATAGGACATATACTGGACCCTTCTGAATATATGATAGATTCCAGAAAGATAAGAAACCCACAATCTTGTTTGCACTGGAACTTAGGCAATTTACAAGGACCTGCAATTTAATAGTGATGTGTTTTGTATTCATAGAAAAAAATAATGCTTATAAAAGTAGGTATGGGGCTAATAGGAAACT
>NW_024349800.1:55517332-55704003 GCF_902729225.1 Pteropus medius | reverse complement strand
TAACATTGTTAAAATTTTTTATTCTTTCTAGTTAATTTAATAGACTGAGTGTCTCACAGAAAACTTTTCAAAGCTTTTATGGTCAGGATTATACTTCCTGGTTTTCAGGTCACATTTTCTGTTGAAACATGCAAAAATATAAATAAATGCACGGGGAGAACACCCACTGCAACAGCTCAGTATTCTTTCAGATTACTTTTTAAGAGAGAGAACAAAAAACTTATAACAACACCTGCTATTTGGCAGAACTTGACCTGACCCCTTTCTCCTTTTCTTGTTATTATAAACATCAGGCTCTTTAAGTGAGAGCTGTTTAAAGGATCGAGGGCCGTGAGTGTTCCTTCCTAGATCCCAGATGCACTGGGAGACGGATGGGCTTTTTGATCTTTATTTTATGAGTGTCTGATAAATTGCCTCTGGCACCTGGCAACTGAAATTTCACTATCTGAAAACTAACCCTCATGTCAAACAATGTGGCCAGACTCAGCCTCTCGGTTGAGGACTTGTGTAGCTGGACGGAGGAGGCCTGCCACTTCCTCACAGGTCTGCCACCATGCTCAAGGATTTACATACTTTTAATTTGAGAGGGAGGAAAGGATTGTTAAAGGCTTTATATGCTATGCAAAAATGTGTTTTTTGGAGGATTTCATCATAGCTCTCATTTTGGGATTTTCGAATAAGTCAGATAAAGGCTTCAGCCACTGCCTAGCCTGAAAAAAAATGCTGGTAACAGGATAAAGATTTGCAGTTCTGGGTCATGAGCCTCCTCGCACTAGACTTGGTCTGTGTGTTGATACAAGAGGAATTGCAGGTGGTCTTTTTCTAGAGACAGAAGAGTTATAAACAAGGTCATCAGCTGAGGCTATTATCACCTGTCTTTTAATGTCTTATCCAGGGGCAACATGAACTCAACCCCAAGAAAGAGCTACATAGTTTTTCTTTATAGAAGTTCAAATATATGCATATTTTTAATTTTTAAGAAGAGAGAAAAATTATGAAAATAATACAAACACTTCTACTTTATGTTGCTTCTTAGAGGAAAACGAAGCCTATGAGTGCAATGATACATAAAATGTTCCGGTGAGTGTGTCCTTAAGAATGGGTGGGACACAGGACCACCACATAAGTCACCCGTGTATACCATACTGCCATTTGCCACCCTTTCCCTCTTCATCTGCTTTCTAAGCTTGTTGGGTTGTTGGATTAGATATTATTATTATCTAGAAGATGGCTTCGATTTGTTCTCTCCTCCTAAGCTTAGAGGAGATTGCTGTTAATCTTTCAATGTTTCCTTCTGGGCTGCAGACGAGTACTGAGTACCGATCCATGGCCTGTCAGGAACTGGGCCGCACAGCGGGAGGTGAGTGGCAGGTGAGCAAATGCAGCTTCATCTGCATTTGCAGCTGCTCCCCAGGATGAGCATCACTGCCTCGGCTCCATCTCAGATCATCAGGCATTAGTTTCTCATAGGAGCACCGGTCCCTGGTGTCCGAAAGGTTGGGGACCGCTGGTCTAAGGGATTGGCTATGTAGATTAAGAGGGAAATTTCTCAGGGTACTTGATGTGGGCCTGCAGTGCCCTTAAAAGTCTCCCTACAGACGAGAACAGCACCTGCTGTTGAATCTCAGACTCTCATCCTGGGAACCTGGTAGACAGGGCTGTGCGGCACATTTTATGTCCCCCCACGTGCTGTTGACACGCATGCAGATGAGGACTCTCAGTTAAGCCCAGGCTCACCTCGGCAGCGATACAAACAAACCAAATCTGTTTCCTCTGACTATAATTTAAATTAATTTACTAAAATCGAGATGTGAGGAATATTTCCTTATTCATTGTTGCTCCCGATGATTTAGAGTCGGATGGGATTTTGACTATTTGTCAACACACACAGCGACGCTTGAGTCACTTGAGGAAGTAAACCCATGAAAACATATCAGTGCATCACTGCATATGCGTGTCTGATACATGTAATACAAATATGTGGCTTTAAAACGTTTGGACCCATAGGACATATACTGGACCCTTCTGAATATATGATAGATTCCAGAAAGATAAGAAACCCACAATCTTGTTTGCACTGGAACTTAGGCAATTTACAAGGACCTGCAATTTAATAGTGATGTGTTTTGTATTCATAGAAAAAAATAATGCTTTATGCAAAAGTGGTGGTATAAATAATAGAAACTATAGAAGGTAAAAAAAAAAATTAAAAGTCACTGCACCCAGCCCTCCTTCTGGCTTTCTCTCCTCAGTGTGGGGTCAGAAAACAAGATGTTGAGAGTAAGCAGACTTCACAGTTGAATGGCACAACATGTTGATTTTGTGTGTGTATGTTTATGCAGTGTGTGTGTGTGTGTGTAAAAGGCATGTGGCCCCTTTAGTTAGTGATAGTTAAACTATTCTTGAACCCAGGAGTGCTTCAAGAAAATTTGCCGAATGAATGGAATGTCTACATAGTCTGTTGATATGTGGGGTCTTTAGGTTACAGACATTAGGCATTGTTGGTTTAATTTTTGTAATGTGTCATTTAAAAACTTAGCTCCTTGGTGAAGAAATCATGCAGGAAACCTAACATAGCAAAGGCAGAGAGAGGCCTGTGACTACAAGCAGCTTCATCTCTCCATCAGTCCAGGGCAGAATGGGATCACATGGACATACACACACAAGTGGCGTATGGTGTACATATGTGTATGTGTGAGTGTGTACGTGGTAGTGGTGTATAAGTGCACACACACATGTGTAATAGGCAGAGACAGCTTGCTACAAGTAGAAGGGAATTGGTTGTCCAACACTTTTTTCGTATTGCCACTTTCCCTTGGAAACTAGAAGCATGAACATCTGCAACGTGTCAGGGAATGGAGACATTTGGATGTGTCTGGTTTCGATATCATTCAATGACCAATGAATTAAAGTAAGGGAGCGGATCAGAGTGTGGCTCGCTCTGCTTTATAGATAAGCTGAGATTGGAGTGTGAGATGGTACAGTCTGGCCAGGTTAGGAGTGAATGATCAGTTGCTGATGAAAAGTAGTTGAAAAATAGTTCCACTTTAATTGTTTTATTGTCTACTTTGTATTATCAGGGCTTGTGGGAGAGAAGAGTTATAGATAACAAAAGTGACATAACCCATGTGCCTAAGAAGCCTCTGTGAAAAGGCATGAGATGCTTCTCTGGGAATATCATATTTCATTTGGCAAGAATCTTTCCTAGAGTGTCTGGGAAAACACACAGGAAGTCCCTGTATGTACTCTTAACACGAGGCCTACAGAGAGCAGTGTAATCAAGGTATAGCAAACAGAAATATTTAGAAATGACAAAGCCCACCAAAGCCCAGTCTTTTCAGTACCCTTTGGATCATTCATGGCCACTAGGGGGACAGTTGTGGTCCTAGCTCTGGGACTTCTCTAGACAGATGACTAATGTGTTCTTCCAGTGACTGATTCATGTAGTATGCTCATTGAGGAATGGACCCAGTCATGAGTGAGGACTGGGAATTAAATCATTGGGTAAATACCCAGCAATTATATAATCACATATCATCAAAGCTATGATACCAACAATAATAAATTCATCACCAGATTTAAAGATAACAGTTTTTGAGGGAGAATCGCTTAACCGCGCTATTTTAGTTATTTTTTCACTAACCACCATTGGCATACATTAATCCATGTAACACATGTTACTTTCCTCTTTTGGTTCAATATCAACCTTGGAGACTAATCCTGAAACTATGGAGTCTAAAGTGTTCCCCCCACCGCCGCCCCATGATTCAGTTATAGCTATTAGGGATTACAGGGAGCATCGTGGTGACATTGCCTTTTTCACTCATACTTCTTATCTCAACATAGCACCTCTAGAGCTGACAGTAACAATTTGAGGTTTGTCAAAGAAGCTGGAGTTTCTTCCCCCCCCCCCCTTAATTGAATAGCCTCTCACTAGAAGTTCAATAACTTCTTTTGAGAGAAGCCAGAATCTTTCTGACAAATTTCTGATGCTTGCAAGAAGGTACATCATGTCTGGGAGGATATATTAGATATTGGTATTTGGTTTGTTTATTTCCTCATTATCATGGCTTGGTCCCTAATTGCTGTTCTGTCACTGCTGGCTTCCTAGATTGAAAATCTTTGTTAATTTTGAGAAATTCGCAACTTTTAATGACATTAATTGAATTGCCTGGCGTGCGACGAGCAGTTTGCTTGTATCAAAAACTTTTATTTTCAGTGTCGCTTCATAGAGTACAATCTTCTTGAAACATTTTAAGTGACAGTTAGTGTTATAATTACGAGTTTAAAATTAACTGTGTGTGATATTACCAGTGAAAATTACTAACCAGAGGTGACTGCCTAGTTGCTGACAAAATCCATTTTAAGCTGTGTCCCAGTTTTGGAAAACAACAAACAAACAAACATTTAAAGTCAATCTTCTAAATTGAAAAACATCAGGAATATGTGGTGATCTAGGGCGTGTCCTAGCTCGTTATGATTATTATAGATGACATTGCCTCGATTGCTCATCCTCCAGAAGGAGAAAGCATGGGTATTTTATTTCCCCCTCTGTGATTCTGCAGTAGCTCATTCTACTTGATTTCTTCTCTGTTAGCATATGCCCTGGAGGCAGATCCATTATCCTGTGTGAGAATTTGAGTTTTAGAAATAGTGCATCCCATTGGCATAGGCCCAAGAGGGAGTGACTCTTGTGCAAGCAAATTGCAGCCTAAATTTCAGCTTTTGCCACTTGGTAGCTGCCTGTCTTTGATCAAATCACATGATCAAATCAGTTGCCTCTCTGCAAAATTATCGTAATGTGTACTTTTCAGTTTATAGTAGACCTGTATGTTCCACAATTTGATTATTTCTCCAGGTGCCAGGATAGATTCAGGTATGATGCCTCATAAATTGTAGCTTAAGAACATTCCAATAGATTATTTTGCGATGATGGCATATGTACTCGTGGCTTTGTAGTTTACAAAATATTGTCTTAAATACTAACTTACTTAAATTTTATAACAGTACCGTGAGACAGAGCAGTAATAATTTTCACAAAGAAGAGCAAAAATAGGACTAACCTTTTTGCCTCTGTCAGTGCAAAATTGACTACCTTTTCGGATCATCCAAAGCCAGATTTGATATGGATATCTATGTCGTATCCCTTCACTACTTGTAATTTCTAAGTAAACATAGTTTGCCATTAACTGGGAAGCTACAGACATGTGTTGGTGTTATTTAGGCCCAGGAAGTGTTCAAGAGGCCTCACTTGCAGTGAGGTAGGCATGTCAAAGGAAGGCTGCCAGGCAGAACGGTGCCAAGTTTGAAGGTGGAGGGGCTAGGGTGGCTTGTGGATGAGAGGAGTCCACAAAGACACAATTCTCTTCGCCTTACACAGAAGACCGTCCGAATGGGACCCTATGGATTTAAAACTTTCTTTTAAACCTCTGTGAGATGATGTTGTACCTAAATTTTCGTTATCCTGCTGTGTCCCAACCCTACACTTTTGGTACCCCATGATCCAAGAGTGATCTCAGGACTCGAGCCTAGATAAGTCTCAGCCCTAGATATTAGTTGAGTTTCTGTGTTCCAAGTTCAAGCAGAGTGCAGGGTTTTTGGAATCCAGCTTTGGTGCGTCCCATCCTGTAACTGTGATATATGATAAAAGGAAAAATCGCAGCCAAACTTGACTATGTCCAAAGCAAGGTGTTAGTGAAAGGACAGGATGCAAAATAAGGCCTAATGGATTAATGACTCATGATAAATGTTTGAATATAATAGCTTGTGAATGATTAGATAATTCTTACTTCCAAGGGTAGAATTTAAATATTTTCATCTGGCTTATTACCAAAGTAAATCAATCACTTAAGTATCTACTTAATAGCGAAATCTTTATGTGCAAAAAATAAGAAATAAGAAAGGTAATTTTTCTTGCAAATAATCAATATCCAATTTACTCTCTACTTACTTTTCATAACATTTACTGCTGGTCGAACCAACTTACTAGGAAGTTGAAAGATAAGAAGACCATGAAAGATACTCTATTTGACACCTATTCATTCAGCAAAATAAAAATAAAGTGGAGTGAAGATTTTTCTGGGCAGCTGCAGTTGTTGGTAGAAACCAAAGATTTAATAAAATATTTTATTCAAGTTTGTAGAAGTCTCCCTAATTATGCCAGGCCAGTACTCTCCTCACTAACACCCACAGAATTCCCACTGCCTGCAGCGTGGGCCTGTCTGTATTTACCAATCATGCGTTTTCTGTCCCACTGCGCTGAGTTCAAATTATCTTGGACACCTTTATTCATCCAATTCATATTATTTCAAAGGCCTTGAAACGTATATACCTATTGATTTAAACTTGGAATAAAAAATAAGTGTTAACAGAATTTAAAAGCATGGTTCAAATGCCTCTTTTATCTGAAACAGTGACTTAGTTATACTGGTTCTTAACTCTTTTTTGTCATTTTCAGATACAGCTATTATAAAGGATGACTATTTTGTTCTAATCACATTTTTACACACCTCATGCCATTTTCTTCCTAAGACATTTCAGAGCTTTAAAATGACAGCGGGAAAGCTCTATATAGGCCACATTTGAGAACAAAGCATAATCCTTCATCTTTTGTCAACCAAATCAAGATGTATTTCATAATACCTGCTATCGAGACTATAAAATGAACTAGGAAGTTGTGGAGTCCTTTGTAAACTTCAAAGTGTTTTAAAGATGACAAATGATAGCATTCCTATGTGCTTTCCATTATTGAGGTAATTAATAGGATGATCTGATACCGCATTGTTTAACGCAGTACATAGTACATCGGAGTGGCTTGTGCATTTTAAAAAAATAGATGCTTCCTCGTTGTTTTGTTTACGTCAGCAAAACTCATCTAACAAATGCTTCTAGTTTGTGACAATTTTCCTAGGCAGATAAAAGCTAAAATTTTATATTCTCACTTTCTGTTGACCAGAAATATGATCAAAGAGTGTCTGAATTTGTCTGCAGTCCATGTTTCAGCCTCAAGACTAAAGTTCTTGTAGGAAAGTGCTTTTTTTATTGAGTTCAAAGATTTGCACAGATAGTTTGAATGTCATTTATTTAAAAAACAAAATGCATCTTGGAGACTACACATTTTTATCCAAATTATTTAACTTTATAAAGAAAAAGGAAAAACCAACAAAATATAAAGAATAAATTCGTGTTTCCCATTCTTTCCAGTTTGCCTTTTTTCTATAAAATAAATTTTTTGAAAATAATTTGAATTACGTACAGTTCTTAGTATTAGGCCATTGTTATATTTACAAAACACATTATCTGATGCTGATTTTTACTTCCTTTGAAGAGCTGGATATCTGAAATCTTTACTCTTTAATGAGGCAGAGAGATGGAAACGGAAATGTATGTTTATTTAAAAGTACAGTTCTTGAGGCTAGAAGCTAGGTCGCATAGGAATCATTTCCTCCTTTTTGGAGTCTTCTCTCCGGGACACTGTGAGAAATGAATGATTTAGAAAAATTATATGGCCATTTTCTATTTCCTTATGGGAGATGCAGTGAGTTGGGTGGAGATCACTGTTGGTGTAATGAGGGCAGAGATGGAGGATGGTGATGTCTGGTGGGACTGAAGATGGCTGTTGAGAGCGAAGATTTGTAAGGGGTGTATGTGGTACAGGATGAGATTCGTGAGATCAACTGGTAGGATTTTAGGTGGCCTTTGCCGAAGACTTAATTTAATTTCTTTTCTATCCTCTCTGCAAATCATGATAGAAATCCTTTGGATTGTAAAATTGGTGAGCTCTTCTATTTGCAAGGAACTGGCTGAAGTGACTTCAGTGTGAATGAGGATCAAGTAAGGGAACAACTTCATAACATTTTAGAACCAAGTTTAAAATCTAGGTGAAATTCCATAGAAGTATAGTCAAGTTTAAAGATTTGAGTATTCAACAAGTGCACTATAAAAAATTTCATTTCTTTACTGGAAAGCAAGGAACATATCGTATATTCCATTTTTAGTGGGAATCACTTAACGAGACCGATAGTGAATTATAGTGCAGGTTTAGTATAAGAAGTGGGTTATTCTGTATACTTAGCACTGTGCTGACCTCTTTACCAGTGTTACCTTATTCTGTTCTCACAATGACCATGTGGTTTACGAGGGTGGCAGGAGGTTCTCAGTTTTGCAAAGAAAGGAAATAAAGCTCTAAGGATTAAGAATGTTGTCCAAGGTCACAGCGATCGTGGTCTCCAGATACGTGATTTGATTCCAAGACTGTTTGAATCCAAAGTTCAGGGTACTAAAAAGGCGGGTGGGCTTAGAAAAAGCACTTCGGTGCTTCTGACAGGCTTCAAAACTGCTGTCCTTGCTTCTAAAATCTGCTCTTGGCATGGTCCAAGACCTCCCTGTAAATGGAGCTTAATTATTACCTCTTATAAAAGCTTAATTATTACCACCCTGCAAATGGAAGCTTAATTATTACCTCTTATAAAAGGTATTAAGCATGTTGTCTTATTTGGCAACATCAGTACTAGGAGTAGAACATTAATCTAGAAGAGAATTCTTATAGAAATGGAAAGAAGAGTGATGAAAACTAGGTGTGTTTATGCGTGCATGCATGTGTATATGTTAGATTTAATGATGCTCTCACCAAAATCCACATTGTCCCATTTGGCCCTGTTTTCCAAATCTTAAACTGGCATGAAAGGAGTATTTCATAGGATTGTGATTGGGGCTAGCGCCGTGCAGAGGAGAATCTGGACCACGCTCCTTGTTTAGAGAACATAGATTTCTCTAAAATAAATACTTATCACAGATTCCGCCTGCATGGCAGCTTTCGTTTACTATGAAACTGCTTTCTCATCCAGTGGATTAATCGACCAAGCATATATAAACAGACTACTGCTCCCTGTACCCGCTCCTTTCTGTTATTGTCTTGTGGGGTTGTAGCTTCCTCACTGAGATGCCTTTTATTTTTTTCTCTGACACCATCATACGTGTGTATGCATATATGTGTGTGAGTGTGAACACAGAAAGTTTAATTAGTTAAGGTTTCCTTTAATTTGTAGAATTTTCTCTTTCATCATCCTTACTTAAATGTGTTCCAAGTTTAGAGGTTAAAAAATCTGCCTTCTTTTTAACTTTACAACATAAAGGATGCTGTAAATGAGCACTAGGAGTTTCTCTTGTGACTGGTAAAACGTCTGACTTTTTCTATAGGATAAGGGATGTATGATAAACTCAGTTTCATTTGATATTCTCTATGGTCTTATCTAGATCTAACATTCTTTGATGTGTTGATTCAGGAATTTCACATATATTCGAGTACTACTCCATGAATCATACTATTTTAGTCAATGGAGTATAGTGATGAACAGCAAATGTCCTGCCTCATTAAGCTCATTTACCAGTAAGCAGAGATAGATTATAAGCATACAAACAAATAAATGAGTTATAGAAGTAGTTCGTAGACCAGAGAGTATAGTAAGTGCTGTGGAGGAAAGAAAAATACGACATCGGACGTAGAGAACTGGGGGTTTGATTTTAGGTAGGACGGTCAGAGTAAACTTTCCTGTTAAGATGCTATTTGAGTAGATAACTCGAAAGGAGCGAAGTATCGAGCGACGCATATATTCAGGAGACAAGCATTACAGGCAGAGAAGGGGCAAAAATGAGAGAAGGACTGTGGGTTTAACAACTAGGAAGGCGTGGAGTGTGTGTGGGCGCAGAGCAAGGAGGGTGGAGAGAGGAAGTTGAGGTGTGGGAAGAAGTCGGTGGTGGTCAGATTGCATAGGGTTTTCAGGACGGCAGTGGGGACTTCAGGGAGCCATTGGAGGAGTATTGAGGTCATGATATGTACAAGAAAGGATATATTTTATGTTATGATAATTTAAATATATATTTTAAAGGATCTCTTTGGCCCTTCTTGGGGAATATGCATTTGGGGTCAAGGGCGGGAGCAAGGAATTGTTACGAGGCTTTGATGCTAACCCAAGTGCATGATGATAGAGTAGATTCTAGAAATAAAATAATTAGCTGACAGATTGGACATAAGGCATGAAAGAAAAGGAAGGGTCAAGGATGACTTTAATTGTATGGGGGTGTTGTGGTGAACCAGAATACCTTGAGGAATGGAATTGTCATTGACTAAGATGGCGAGATTTCACGAGGAATAGGGTTTAGGGAACCGACACGTTCAGTTTGAGATCTCTTGGAAATCCAGGTGAGAATATTGAGGAAGCAGTTATAGGGGGGCAGCTCCAGATCTCAGTTAAGAAATCCGGATTGAAGATATACTTTGAAAAATCGTCAGCATGTAGGTGGAATCTAAGCCTATGGATCTCAATGGAATCACCTAGCAAGAGAGAGTAGATAGAAGAGATGAGGCCTTACGACTGAACTTTCAGATGCTTTGGCATTTAGAAATTGGGGATGTGAGGAGAGATAAACAAAGGAGACTGAAGGAGAAAAAATCAGCAGCATACAGTGAGCAAGTGTCAATAAAGAATTTTTTGGTGATATCGAAAATAGCTGATTTGGTTGATGAGAGAGGGACTGTGGGTTTAAGGGACGGCAGCCCAGCTCAGTGGTTTAAGAAACAGTGGAGGGAAGGAGGTGGAGACGGGGATTTCGACTCTTTCTTCCTAAGGGTCTTGCGAAAAAGTCAAGGACAGAAGTATGGTGGTAGCTACAGGGGATGTAGGTCGAGGGAGGTGTTTTGGTTCTTTTTTTAATTTTAGATTTTAATATGGGAGATGCTTTGACCTGTCGTATGGTGATTGGAAGGCCCCACTAGGAAGTGGCGGCCGCTAGAGATTTATAATTGTGCTTTTTAAAACATTCCTGCGGAACGTCCATAAAACAGATGCATTTTGACATTTGGGTGCCTCCTGGCCCATGGGCGGATGGGAATTCCCTTTACATGTTGTAACAGAGTCAGCACCGTGACAGAAGCTCACCCACCACCCCATTCGCTAAGCTAATAAAGAGGCAATCAAAGGCCTGTTTGTTCGCCAGGTAGGTCAGTATGATCAGAAAAAGAGATTTATGGACCAACGTGAGCCACAATATTAAAAGGTCACGCATAACATTTCCCTGTGGCGTCTACTCGCTACAAATCCTAAGGCCCTCGACTTCTGGCTTCTCTTAGGGAATTCTCTGGGGCACGGTTGTGAACAGTTGTGTTGACCCGAGGTTGCTAGCCTGTAGGGTAGCAGTTCTCAGGTGTCTGGAATGGGGTGGGGGCTAGTCAGAAGGGCATCCTGAGAACTAGCATTGAGCCCACCTGAGCAAGGCAGAGCAGTCCCTGCCAGACTGGGGCGGAACAGTGCCCATTTCTGCTGGAACGCTCTATGGCTTCTTTCTAACATTGGCAACCTGTGTTTTTCTGACTGCAGAACAACTGATTTTCAACAGCAGTGAGAAATCACTCTCCCGCTAATCAACAGAGGTGTGCTTGCTTCTACTTCGGCTGTATCATGGCTGTCAAATTGTTCCACAGGAAATTTAGCCATGTTTGACTTTCATTTTCTTTCAATGCCTCCTTTGCTTCAGATACCACGTCCAAAAGAATGTTTAAGTGCCTTCATTCATATGGTTTTCTGCTGATTAAAAGCATTTGTAATCTGTTATCATCAATAGAGGCTAAACCAAAGTTTACTTTTGCCCAATCTATAGCAGAGGACAGGTTTTTTTTACTGTGTGTTTGTGTTGGGGGAGATGTTGAAGGTATGTTTGGATTGATAAAAATTGTCTTTGAAAGTATTATAAGCACCTGTTTAGATTTCTAGAGACAGCCATTTTATCACTAACATAGATTGAGCAGAGTCTCTGTTGAGCAATATTCTGGTAGTTAAGTAATTCATATGCATACAAGTATCAAAAAAACTGCAATCCCTTACAGCTTTGACTCACTTCTGCACTGGATGCGAGTAAGTGTGGCTGTGGAGAATGGTTTCAAGTGAATCAGTGGTCAGTAGCACTAAAAGAATTTCTTTCTCCTCTGTGAAAAGAGCAACCAGCGACATAGAGATACTGTTCTTTTACCCTGTCCCAATTTGTCAAAAACTTTAAAAAAATAATAATTCACATTCTTATCTTAAAAAACATATAACAACAAGGGACTGTTTTCAATTTCAGTTAGGCAGCACTAAGTTCTAAAGCATAATCATAGAGTTGTTTAGGGAATGAGAAATCTCCATAAAAGTGGGCTTTCGCAGCATTCGGGTTAATCCTGGTGTTTTCCTTTGATTACTTTGGGTACCATTTAGTCCACTTACTGTATCATCTTGTAATTGCTCTGAATAGTTTTTCATCACGAAAGTAGTTACGTCCTCTCATTGTTTGACACAAAGTGTAAAGAAAGAGTATTTAAAATGTCAGGCTACTTTGGTATGTTATACCACAAAGGATGGAGCAGATGTTTTTAAATAAACATCAGCCGGGTTGTATGTTGTTAAGACACCGAGAGAGCCTTTTTCAGAAGCAGGGGAAGCTCATGAATTTAGAGGAGGCTTCAATACTGTACTTTCACATAAAACCATAAAAAATTGGCAGAAGTAGCAGGGGCCAATGAATGGGCATAGAGCTGAACATGTTATAACTCAGATTACCAATAAAAATGTCAGCCTCAAATCTGAAGTGAATCGTTTTGTAATTCTGAACTGAAAGCATTTTTTAAATTGCTTTCAAATGGAAAAACTTCATATAATTTAATAACATTTATCTACTTTATTATCAAGAAGGTTATTATTGCAGCAAAGGGAAATGGAGGATTTAAATGTCATTCCTAGAGTCTAATTTCTCAACTCTTTTATTGGGATCGTTATTGAAAAAAGACCAAATGGACTTTGCTACATCTATAAAAGCCAGTCAAGCAGAAGAGTTAATCTGAACATCGTAGAATCATTAAATGTGGCCCATGGCCGTAGGCAGGTTGGTGTGGGGCGCGACGTGCCCTAAGAAGCAGGTGTGGTGTGTCAGAAGTGTTTTGGCATTCTGTAGCTTATGGAGCCTAAAGTACAGCTGGATTCAGGGAGAAGCACGCCAGGGACAATGACTATCTTTGTACCCAAGGGATCAATGTCATTCATTAATGTACATTGCGAATCAACTAAATACTTCAAAATGAATGAATAGTGGGTCAGATGAGCTGGGGTCCTAGTTAGGGGCTCTCTCTGCTGGAAAGCAGTTCCACTAGCTTGTTAAGTGGGTACCTGGGTATGAAGTGCTTGCTATCAACCTAGTAAGAGCTATTCTAGGGTTGGCAGGAAGGCAGAACAACTTGTGGATGGTGGAAGTATTTAGAGTGAAATGCAGAGGAGAGGAGGAAGTAACAAGTATTTGTTGGGAGAGAGCTGTCATTACTAGGAAGGAATGGAAAGGGAGATAAACATTGTTTGAACGCGTCTAATTCACTGCATTGGGTGCTTTCATAGTGGTTGTAGTCACAGTGATTTACAGTAATCTTCTGAGGTAGTCTTCTCATTGCACAAAACCCAAGTTTGTTCTATTTTTTCTTTTTAAAATGAAAATTGTATATATTTAAGACATATGACATGATTGCCTGATGTGTGTGTGTGTGTGTATATATATATATATATATATATATATATACACACACACACATACATACATACATACATACATACATACATACGTATATATACATATATACACATGTATATAGTGAAATGATTACTACAGTCAAGCTAATTAACACATCTCATATAGATACCGTATTTTATGAGGGGCAGGTGTGAGAGCACTTAAAATGTACTCTCCTAGCAAATATGGTATTATTTCCTATGGTCATTATGTGTTCGTTAGATCTCTAGGCTTATTCATTCTGCATCCCTGCAACTTCGTACCCTTTGGTCAAGATCTGTCCTTTTCACCTACCTGCCGCCCGTGGGCCAGGAAGCACCCAAATATCAAAAATATTTGACTTCTTTTAGATTCTACACATAAGTGAAATACAGTTTTTTTTTTCTTTTTGTGTCTTGCTTATTTCACTTAGCATACTGTCCTCCAGGTTCACTTATGTTGTTGCAAATGGCAGGAAATCCTTTTATGAGGCTGAATTACATATATATGTATATATCACAATTTCTTTATCCATTCACCCAGTGATGGACACTTAGGTTGTTTCTATATCTTGGCTTTTGTGAATGAGGCTGCAATGAACACGGGATCATCTCTTCAAGGTATTGATGTCATTTCCTTTGAGAATAGACCCAGAAAAGGATTGCTGGATCATATGATAGTGATATTTTTAGTTTTGTGAGGAACTTCCATACAGTTTTCCATAACAGCTGTGCCAATTTATACCAACCGTATACAAGGCTTTCCTTTTCCTCACTTGTCATCTTTTATTTTTTTGGTAATAGTCATCTGAACAGGTGTGATACTATATCTCACTGTGCTTTTGAGTTGCATTTCCCTGATGAGTAGTGATGTTAAACACCTTTTCATATACCTGTCGGCCATCTGTATGTCTTTCATGTAAAAAAAATATATATATATTTATTCACGTCCTTTGCCCATTTTTTAATTGGATCATTCGTTTTGTTGCTATTGAGTTGTATTGGTTCTTTATATATATTGGCTATCAACGTATGATCAGATATAAGGTTTGCGAATATTTTTTCCCATTCTTTAAGTTGTCTTCCCATTCGTTGATTGTTTCCTTAGCTGTGCGATTTTTTTCTTTCTATTTCTCATTGCACTCTTTTTCATAGTGTTATGAGTATCATAGTGCATGCAGTGCCGACTCGATTTCCTGTGAAAAGAAACAGCATTGCTCCCCAGTTTCAAAATACTAGGGACATATGTCATAACCTTTATTAGACAATCGCCAACCTACAATTTTGTGTGAAAATTGCTATTCAAGGCACTGAAGACGGGTAATGAGTTTAAAGATGGGAGTCACATCATTGTCTGTAAGGGAGTGTGTCTTATATGCCAACCCCAGCCCTGACCTGAGAATTATGCCTGCCCCTTCTGAGTGTACTGCATGTGTTCTGTGTTCCATATTTCACCTGAAAAAAGAAGACAGATGCCATTGTGAATCTGGCTTCAGATCCTTGACAACCACATAGAATTATTGGAAGGAACTTCAGAAATCATTAATCCAGACCCCTCATTTACTGAAGAGGAAACGGAGACTCAAAAAGGAGCTGTAACAGAAGCATGAATTCCTTAAAGACAGAGGCTCCTAGTCTCCTTTGCATTCCTGACAGGTACATACATAGTGCCTGATACACCATATATGCTCAGGTACATGCATCTTGGGGTGATATGTGCCTGGTATTTATAGAAAGTGTTAAGATGACTATAAACTCGTAAACTCAACATAAAATATAGCCACAGGAAGACTCCGCAGTTTTCCAGCAAGCCTTACTCACCTGTGTGATCCTACAAAAGGTACCTAGCACTCCTGTATGGTTAGAAAGGCCCAGAAATGCCCAGACCCTCTGGCTGTACCCTTTTAAGAAGCCCACAGAGTGTGCTGGGGAAATTTAATCACATTGACATTTACTTCTGGGATAGGGCTCCTGGAATTTTATAACAAAGTGCTATTTAACATATTAATAGGGATTTGTTTGTTTGTTTATATATTCATTCTAATAGACCTTCAGGAAAGCCAGTTTCTTTGGAAAAACCATCTATTCAAAATATAGAAAGCTTTTCTTCTTTTTGTCTTGTGAGACATCTGGAATCTAGCTAGAAAGTTTGGACCCCTATGATCTTAGTTTTTTGTTTTTTTTTTCCTTTGGGGTGAAAGCCAAATTACAACAATTTGGGATTTCTGGAAATAATAATAATATTATTTTACGGTAGGAGTTGTGTGCCCATTTCAGACTGTAATTTCAAATTCTCCTTTCACACTCAAGGGTACAGTGATGAACGGTACCAGCTGTGTAATTGTAGTCTGGGAGTTCCTCAGTAGACGGCGGTGAAATAATATGAAGCCTCAGCACTAATGGTGGTCGAGAGCCTTGGCCACACTCAGCTCCTGCAAGTATTTTTGTCCATCACAGTATCGCAGCACCCTGAGCTGCATGCGTACTCCCTAGTTTGAGCTGGACGGTAGATGAATTTCCTTTCCTGTATAGCCAAAGGTGTAGTCTGGGAGGTCCAGGCCATTTGAAGAAGCACCCAAACTTCCACCACCAAGGACAGAGACTGACATGACTATTCCGCATGGAGACTCCTATCCTTCCTCCACTTGACCCTTTCCTGCCCCCTTGAGAGTTGAACACATTTAATAAGGATTTGATCAGAGGAGAAGAGCTGCTCTAGGGAAGGGCTTTCTGATGAGTTGTTGCAAAGTCCTTTTCAGGAAAGTGTCCCACTGAGATGCCTTCTGTAGCTTAGGAACCAGCACACAAGCCTCGTATTGAATCAGCCAGGGTGGCAGCTAGGGAATATGGAAATAAGCAGGTCTTCATGCTGGCTCCTCCTCCGGAGGTAGCAAACCGGCAGCCTGCTGGCCAGACGTGGCCTCGGGGTGCTTAGCTTGACTCTCATGACATTGGCCCATGCTGTACTTTACATTTGAATTATTTTTAATACCAAGCAAGGGAGAAGAATTTTACATAAATGTTGAACATTTCAAACTGCTTGAAAAACACTCGGCCCCACTTTCCCCATATCCACAACGAGGCTATAAAAAAGTCTTCACCTTCCTTTAGAAAAGCCTAGTGATCCCAGCTTTCCTAATCCCTTAAGCTTTCTGTTTTCCTCCAAACTGAAGTTTACCACCCAGATAGCTTTTTGTCTCAGCGTCACTCATTTAAGGTCCCTGCATGGTCCCCGTGAGCACTCGAGTTTGTTGAGCAGGACTCTACCTTCTAACCCTCTTTGTAGGGACAAGGGCCAAAAAGATTTTCCTAGTAAAATGGTAGGTGATCTTTCTTCTCTAAATTCAGATGACTTCGAGAGTCACTTGATGAAATATCTCAATCATAACTTTTCTCAGTGAAGAGTATTGTGTTATTTGAAATTTTAAGCAACTTTATAGGCTGTCAGGAAAAGTAATAAAGACAAAATTTTAATACTTTAATGGCAACGCCTTAATTAAGTCACTCAACAAATACTCATTGCAAGTAACTTTGATATTTTCCAATATCCAGGTCAAGAAATAGAACTTTGCCACTTATTTCAAAGTCTTTCATGGTACTGTCCTAATTAAAGATTCTTCCCCTCCTCCTCCAGCAAAGTAAATACTAATTTGCTTTTTATTCTAATCCTCTTTTTTTTTTTGTATTACTTTATAGTTTATTACTTACACACATATTCATACATATCACTGTTTAGTCTTTTTCTTTAAAAACTTTTTGCTATATCTTTTAAATGTATTTTAATCCGCATGGTCTTCCTCCAATACTTTCTTTTCCCAGTTTATCTTTTGAAAAGCTTGGAGCGTTTGACCCTATACTTTCTCACAGTCTGGATTTTGCACATTTCACAGCCATGGTACAGTTCAGCATTTTCCTCTGTCCTCTGTTTTCCTGTGAATTGATTCCTAAATCCAGAGGCTTACTCAGATCTTAATCTCTGTTTTTGTTTGATTTCCTTATGTTTTGTGTTCTACACATTTTACTTTTGTGTGCATTTTTTTTTTTTAATCAGGAAGCCCCTACTGCCTTTTTTCTCTTTTTATGAGATGTAAGCGTCTATTGATGCTTCTGTTCACTTCCATTGCTGCATAACGAATTAGCACAAACCTAGTAACTTAAGACAACACCCATCTTCTAGGTGATAGCTCTATAGGTCATAAGTCCAGCACACTGTGACTGGGTTCTCTACTCAAGAGATCACAAGGCTGAAATCAAGGTGTCTGTTGAGCTGAGTCTTCATCTGGAAGCTCTAGGTAAGAGCCTACATTCAGGCTCACTCAGGTGGTTAGTAGAATTCAGCTCCTGTGTTTGTAGGATCGAGGTCTCTGCTGGCCAGGGATTGCTCTTAATTCCCAGATTTCACTGCGTTCTAGCCACATGGCGCTTAACTGCTCAGCATCTAAGAACCTTCCTTGTGCTGAATCCCTCTCCTGCTTCAAGTCTCTTGGCTTCCTTTTCCGACATCTGACTGAAGAAAACTCTGCTTTTAACCTGTTAATTTGACTAGGGTAGGGCTGTTTAGATTCTCTCTTTACCCTAAGGCCAGCTGATTAGTGAGCTTAATTGTATCGACAGAGTTTCTTTGTCAAGTAAAGTAACAAAATCAGATTTCTGGTTTCTAGTGCTACATATAAGGACCTTGGAAGTCACCACACCACTAACAACATAAAAAGCTGATCAAACTGAAAAATCTACCACTCTTCTTAGATCCCTAGGAGAGAGGAAGACACAGGGCCAACTGCAACCCCCAATATTGGTGAATACAGGGGGTCATGGTTTACCAGAGTGGAGACTCTGAAGCAGAAACCAGTGTGAGAACCAGTGTCAAGATTGGAAAAACTGAGTTATAACTGATGAATTGCTAGAGGCTCACTCAGTGTGGACAACTCTGAGAATTAAGAACTCCAGAGGGTTCCCGGCATGGGACATTCCACAATATTCTCTAGAAGCTCAACAAGACTCCTACAGCAAATATCAGAGAAAAATTCCCTCGGACTTTCAGCAGGTTCTGGGAAAAGGGTCAAAGAACCATTTTGAAATAGGACCGAGTTCTCTGTTCTTAACAAAATCTGCCCTCAGAAGAAACAAGATAATGAATACCTAACCTACCAGAGTTTTATCAGAGCCTAACTGACCTGGAGAAGGGAAATAGCCACCTCCATTCAGCTCTAGCCTCCCCACGTGGGAGAAGGGAAATACCTAGCTCCAGTCTCTCCTAGTTATTCTGTTTCACTTAAGAGAGAAATAAAAACAAACAAACAAACAAACAAAAAAACTGAGGAACACTTGTGAAGATCACAGTCCAGAGGCTTTTTCTCACTGAAAGACCGAGGCCTAATCATAGAACTATAGAATACCTTACCTCCTCCCTCACCTACCATCATATTATCAAAAGCCTATTCATAACTGTTCCTTTAACCTGGTAAATCATGTCTGGCTATCAAGGAAGAATTATCAGACATACCAAAGGCAAAAAAAATAAACACAATTTGAAGAGACAGAGCAAGTATCAGAGCCATAAATGCCTAGGATGTTGGAATTATCAGACAGGAATTTAAAGTAACTATGACTACTAATGTGCTAAAGGCTCTGATGGATAAAGTAGACAGTATGCAGGAACAGATGGGCAGAAAGATGGAAACCTTAAGACAGAACCAAAAAAGAAATGCTAGAGATAACAAACACTGTAACAGAAGTGAAGAATAGCTTTGATGGACTTATTAGTAGACTGGACACTGCTGAGGAAAGACTCTCTGAGCTCAAGAATGAATAAATAGCCTCTCAAAAATGGAAAAACAAAGAGAACAAAGACCACCAAAAAATAGCCAAGGACTGAGGGGTAACTATAAAAGATGTAACATACACATAATGAGAATAACAGGAGGCGAAGGAAAAAGTAATGGAATAGAAGAAATAGTTGAAACAATAATAACCGAGAATTTCCTACAAATTAATGTCAGACATCAAACCACAGATCCAGGAAGCTCAGAGAACACCAAGCAGGGTAAACGCCCCAAAGAAAACAAAACAAAACTATACCTAGGCACATAATTTTCAAAGTACAGAAAATCGGAGAAAAAGGAAAAAACCTGAAAGAAGCCAGTGGCGGGTGGGGCGGACCTTATCTCCAAAAGAACAGAAATAAGAATTATATACAGCTTCTCCTCAGAGACGATGAAAGAAGAAGAAAATGTAATGAGATATTTAAAGTGTTGAGTGAAAAAAATGTCACTCTGGAATTATGTACATTGAAAAATTATTCTTTAAATGTGCGGGAGGAACAAAGACTTTCTCAAAGAAAAATTGAAGGAATTTGTTGCCAGTAGACCTGCCTCGAAGGAAATGTTAAAAGACGTTTTTTTAGAGAAGAAAATTAATATAGCTCAGAAACTCAGAGCTACAGAAAGAGAGGAAGAAGATTGAAGAAGGAATAAGTGAAGGTCAAATGAAAACTTTGATTTTTCTTACTCTTAATTGATCTAACATAACAGCAATTATGTATGCTTTTGTATCTGTCATATATTTGTATATTTCCTATATGTTTATATGATATATGTACATATGTGCTTATGTAAACTTATATATGAGTGAAATGAATGACAGCAATGACTCAAGGGACAGGAGGAAGGGATTAGGATTATTTTGTTATTATAAGGTACTCATACTATTCATGAACTGGTATAGTGTTATTTGAGTGGGCTTATATTAGTTGTAAATGTGTATTACTAACTATAGGGCAACCACTAAAAGAAAATTTTAAAAAAAGTATAGCTATTATGCTAATAAAGGAGAGAAAAGAGAATTATGAAAAATGTTCAGTTAAAACCACAAAAATCAAAAAAAGAATGGAAAACCAAAATAAGAAGGACAGGGCAACAAATAGAAAATACTAATAAATATGGTAGCTATTAATCCAGCTATACTGATAATCACTTTTAATGTCAATGCTCTAAATGCACCAATTAAAAGACAGAGATTATGAGAGTGGGTTAAAACTCAACCCAACTATATGTTGCCTACAAGAAACCCATTTTAGATATAAAGACACATATATTAAGAGTAAAGGAATGGGGAAAAATACACCGTGCTAACACTAATCAAAAGAAGGAAGGAGTACCTATTCTAAATTTAAACAGAGCAGGCTTCAAAGTAAGGAAAGTTATCATGGATAAAAAAATTATGGATATTTGACCCCTTTACACAATGATAATGGAGTTTATTCTCCAAGATGCCGTAACAGTTCGTAACATGTATATGCCTAACAATAGAGCATTAAACTATGTGATGTGAAAATTGACTGCAAGGAGAAATAGATGAATCCACTATTGTAGTTGAAGTCTTCAACAAAAATGGACAGATCCAGCAGGAAGGAAATCTGTAAGCACATAGTTGAACTCAACAACACCATTAGTCAACAAGATATAATTAACGTCTATTGGCTACTTAATCCAAAAAGAGCAGAATGAAAACTTTTTCTCAAGCTCACATGGAACATTCACCGAGTAGACCACATTCTGGGCCATAAAACACAAGTTAAACACATTTAAAAAATAGAAATAATACAGTGTTTGTTCTCAGACCACAGCAGAATTTGAATAGAAATCGGGGCAGAAAAATAACTAGCAAATCCCAAGATATGTGGAGATTAAACAATATACTTCAAACAACACATGGATCAAAGAAGAAACCTCAAGAGAAATTTAAAAATATTTTGAACTAAACGAAAATGGAAATTCAGCTTATCAAAATTTGTGCTCTGCAACAAAAACGGAAATTTATAGCATTGAATGCATATATCAGACAAAAAGAAAGATCTCAAATCTAAGCTTCCACCTAGAAAAACTAGAAAAAAGAACAAATTAAATCCAAAGTAAGCCGAAGAAAAGAAAGAATTAGAGCAGAAATCAATGAAATTGAAAATAGGAAATCAATAGAGAAAATCAATGAAACCAAAAGCTGATTTGTTGAAAGATCAATAAAATTGATAAGCCAGGCTACCTAAGAAAAAAGAGGACACAAATAACTAATATCAGAAATGACAGAGGGCACATTACTACAGATCCCATGAAAATTAAAATCATAATTAAGGAATACTGTGAACAACTCTATACCCACAATTTTGATAACATAAATGAAATACACCAATTCCTTGAAAGACGCAATCTGCCAAAACTCACACAAGAAGGAGATGATCTTAATAGGCCTATTAAGTAAAGAAATTGGACCAATAATTAATAACCTTCGGTAACAGAAAGCACCAGGCCCAGATGGGTTCACTGGTGACTTCTACCAAACATTAGAGAAAAAATTATATCAATTCTCTACAATTTCTTTCAGAAGTTAGAAGCAGAGGGAATATTTCCTAACATTGTATGAGGGCAACATTACTCTAATATCAAACCAAAGACATTATAAGAATATAAAACTACAAATGAAATCTCTCATGAACAAGACACAGAGATCCTCAACAAAATATTGGGAAATTGATTTCAAAAAAATATAAAAAGAATTAGAAACCATGACCAAGAGAGATTTACCTCATGTAGGTAAGACTGGTTCAACATCTGGAAATGTTATCCATCACATTAAAAAGAAAAAAAAAATCTGGGGATCATATCAATAGATGTAGCTAAAGAATTGATAAAATCCAACTCATTCATAATAAAAACCTTCAGTAAACTAAGGATGTTGAAGAAATTCCTCAACTCGATAAAGAATATCTAAAAAACACCCTACACCTAGCATCATACTTAATGGTGAAAAACTCTAAGCTTCCCACTAAGATCAGGTGCAAGACAAGGATCCCCCTCACCACTTCTTTTCAACATTGTACTGTAAGGCCATGCTAATTCAATGGGCAAGAAAAGGAAACTAAAATCACCAGAGTAACATTGGAGGCAGAGACCATGGAGGTCATATCCAAGGATTATGAACTGATGATATACTCATTTATAATTTCTTTCATTTGTTAGTTGGGATACACTTAAAAACACAAAAGGCAGAATAAATGCTTGATTCTTTCTTTTTATTTACCAGCTTTTAAGATAATAAAGTGACCTAAAACCCTCTGGCAAACAATTAGTTTTATAAAATATTATTAACTCATGGATTTAAGCATATTTTATGGGTTTCAATTCAATATAGTCATCCTCTTTGAAGCTCAAATTGTCCTATTTTTGGTTCAATGGGAGCTTCTTCAAGTTGGCTTCTAAGTACTGTTGATGAGCCCTGTGGTCTTTAATTGCTTCCTTGCTATGTATGTGTTAGGACATGATGTTTGAGGCTTAACTTGTTAATTTCCTCTAAGAGATATGTGAAGTTATTTTTAATATTGAAGTATTTTGCAGACATATTTAAAAGCACTTAATACTTTTAGTTCCTGTTGATTGAACTACATGCTGATAAAAAAAAATTCTTCTGTGAATTTGGTAATTATTTTAAATTGATTTATAGTTTATGAAACATGATTATATCTACATATTTTGAAAAAAATAGTTTCCCATGTATGTATAATACATATTACTTACTCAGTCAACAGTTGGTGATTGATGTATATTTGTTCTTGCAGTCCATGGTGACAAGCACTGAATTACAAAGAGACCACCTCTTAAATTGTTCAGTTCCTACACCACTGACTGAAATAATCGAAGGAAACATAAATTCAGGAACCAGTGGCTCACTGTTACATATTAAAAGTTACTTATCCTCTTTTTTAATTTGGGTCCTGCAAGGTGAAATAAGTGTATCCCTCACTGTGTTATAGATTATAGAACTATATATGTACAGTATTTTCAATATCATTTTTCTTATGGTCAAATAATCCATGGATGTTTTAATAAATTTTGAGAATATATAGAAGAAAAATTACCCACAAATTTATATAATCTATAACACTTAAAAACCACACTGTCAATAATTTTAGATAATTTCTTTCATTGTTAGTATGTATATATGCAAAGACATATACGCATGTGCTGTCAATTGGATCATAATGTATCTGAAAATTTATAATTTGTTAAAGATAGTCTAATATAGTATATCATATAGATGTACTCTTCCACTATTTGACATTAAGGCTGAGTCCAGTTGGCTGGATATTTTAAGTAAGACTGAAATGGACATGTTTGTGAATAATTTTTTTTCCAAATCTCTGATTTTCTTAGAAGAGATTGCCATATGTAAATGTATGGATCAATAATATGAAAAATTTTTATCACTCTTCATGCAAATTATCTTTTAGAAGCTTTATTCTAAGAGTATATTCTATTCCCATCAATGGTATTGAATAGCATATAAACGTCTTCGTATTTTGTTAATATTTATTGTATGCTTTCAAATTCATAGAATGCCCTCTCATATTAAGACCTCCATGGAAATCAATGAACTTTATAATATCATCTCCATTTCATATAAAAGGAATCTAAGGTATTAGAGAATTAAATGATTTGCCCAGGGCTTCCCCTGCTGGGTAGTTTGGCAGAGACTGGCTCTGAAGACTGTCATTTCTGTCATTTCCCCTAAACTATGTTACTACACTGCCAAAAGAGATCTGGTTAAAGATCTGGTGTTTGCTAGTGCTTGACCGCTCTCTCTCTCTCTCTCTCTCTTTCTTTCACTCTCTCTCTCTGTCTCTCTAATTCATCTCTAATTCCTCTCTGTCTCTTCTGGATTTATTGATTCTTCTTGCTCTACTATGACTGACACACTATCAACTGAGTGGTATCATAAATCCTGGATGTGTGTTTAATTTAGATTTAAGGTCAGTTTTAAGACTGAAATCTTAGACCTCAAACTATTTATGTTTGTTCTAAGGCATTACTGGTCCAGAATCATTAGGGTGTTCCCGTCTACTTGCCATTAGCTTGATTATTATTTAGTCAGACTTTTCCAAAAATTGACTCATGTACACCCTTCTCTCTCTTTCCTCATTATCCACTCCCCTCCCCCTCTTCTCACCCAATCTTTCCTAAGGGATAAATCACATCATTTGTTGGCAATTGTGTTGTAAGGGGAATTTAGCAAAACATCAAGATTTACTCTGTGCAAAATTAGCTGGCCCAGATTCTTATTATTTAGTTGCACCAAATGGCCGTGTTAACTGACCTAGACAGTACCGGAAACACCTGTGCTGTAGAAACTGGGGAAAATCACCAGGGCAAGAAAACCCACTTTCAGTTTGCTTGGTGCTTTATTATTTAATCAACCAGACTAATTTTTCCTTGGATTAAAAAAAAAAAAAAAAAAAACACCTACAATCATATGTAAATAGTTTTAGCTTCCCTTCTGATTGGGTAAACATGCCTAACCAGGGGCAAAAGGCAGAGGAAAGACCTTGAAGTGCTCATTTCCTGAAGTGGAAGGCTGTATAGATGTGGCCCCTTAGGCCAGGAGGTAATTGGGATGTGTATTGTTCTTGGACTTGAAGGCCAGAAGGAAAGAATCCAGAGGCCTTGAAATGGAAAGGTTGGGTGTTACTCAGCCTCTGATGAAAGTCTTCAAAATCAACAAATTTAAACAGCTGCAGTTGAGAGAAGGCATACTTGTGGTGGAGAAAAGATCAGGCCACTCTTAACTGCCCCTTGATTTTTACTTTAGCTGCTTTATATTAACTTTGTTATTACATAGATCACCCATTCTAATGTATCTTAGTCGTTTAAGCATTTGCAAATGTCTCTTTGAGAATCACTTTTTTTTTTTTTTTTGGTGGGAGCTGGTGGGATGGGCTGAGAATCTTGTCTCTGCCTAGCCTCTTTTCTTAGCAAACATTTGGATCCCATTTTATTTTTGGACCCTAAGTTCCCAATTTGAGAGACTATCTTCTTTTTGGTATGTGCTTTTGATTGCAAAAAAAGTAGCTTAGTCCAATATTTCCCACCCTAAATCAAGTTTTTGAAAACCATAAATAGGTCATTAAAAACTTATACTTTTCCAGTGAGATTAGGTGGGGAAGGTTCCAATAAGTTCACACCATTGTTTTAATGTCTCTTGAGTGATCACAAAAATGAGCCAAAAATCACACAATCAACCTCTAAGATGAATAAGACCTAGAATAAGAAACAAAACAGTTTAAATGATATACAATTCTTTTGTAAATAATTGAACTAACTTTCCCAGGAGTACCATGCATAGTGCATGAATAACACTGTGCCATAGGGTAATAACCCTCATAAATATGAAATTATTATTTTGCATACTTCTTCCTGTAGCCATTATTGATTATCCATCCTGCTACCTCAACTATGAAATGGGTTATTTCCTCATGTTCTTCTTCTGGTCCATACATTTTGGCTACTCCAATAGCTACAGGTAATAAATTTTAGCATTGAGAATTCATTTAAAAAGTATAGCACCTACTTGGCTTCATGAGCACAGTTATGTTAGGTATAGCTCAAAGATATGATGAGATCAGAATTTTAGTAAAAGTAATTTAAATAATTTTTCCCCTGGATAAATCTATATAGAAGAAAAAAAATCAGTTTCGAATGTTTAAATGTTGCTTACTCTTGGTAACAGATATTTGTATTAAGACATGAAGAGCTGAGAAGATCATTATATAATCCATCTCAGAAATAAGGAAGGTCTGGTAAGGGGAAAAATATTTAGGAATGTATGTAGAGGAGATTTTTGGATTAGAAGAATAGAAATGACACTACGTAGTCCTTATTTTCCTAGTAAATTACAAAGCTTATTCCCTTTTTATTCTTTAATATGGTAAGAAGATGTTACTGAGATTGCTCAAGTTCATGTGTGACAAAATATCTTGATATTCTCAAGTAGCAAATGTCCCTGAACTTCAAAGGAGCAGATATCTAAGTGAGATACATATGGCTTAGGGAGGAGGTATGTGTGTGGTTACGTGTCTCTGTGTGTGTTTCTGGTTGGAGATGAGGCTAACTGGATGGTTCATGTTCCATGGTAAGCTGTCAACCCAGGGGACTTTTAATCTTTAGGCCTGGAATAGACACAATCTTGGCTGACATGTACTAGAGGAGGGATGATTAATAGAATTGGAACTAATTTTAAGGACATGTCTATTTAGACTTTTTTTTGGCGGTTGTTTTTTTAAAAAAGTCTGCATGTGGTATTATTGGCAAGATGCTTGCATAATGAGTCTCAACAAAGTTATTTCCACATGGGTTACCTGAATAAGTAAAGCAATAAGGAGAGAGCTAGCTTGTATTGAGCAACTGTTGTATATGATAATATACAAGAACAACAGAAACTTACACATTATGACATTAGTGTAAAATAGACCAGTTAGTTGGAATATGAATTGCAGGAATAGAATTAAATTGCTATGTGTCAAATAAACAGTCAAAACAAGGAGAAAAAAGGATTATTTATTAAATGGTACTCTGGTAGGATACAATTTGGAAAATGAAATGTTATGTAAAGGATTACTGGGTCGAAGATTAAGAATTGAGCACCTGATCTTCACTCCTTGAAGCCTCACAAAAATGGAACTAAAAGATTTTATGAGTATAAATATATAAAAGTACAGAGAAATTGAGAAATAGCTATAGCAACAATAGGGGCTGAAACTATTAGCTGACCTGAAAAATAACTGAATCCTAAGTCAGCAGCGGAGCAAACTGGGCAGCTACTCAATCTGCACCACAAATCCCCCGAAGGCTCAGAAATTGTTAGCACCAGGTACCTCTGAAAGTGGGGAGGATGAAGTGTACGAAGAAGTTGTTGAAAACAGAAGGTGGGATTAAATTCTGCTTTAAAATGCAGTTAAACAACCAGATTCCCTCTGTCCTCTGCTCACCTGGAAGGCTTCTCTTTCACCCTGGCAGAACTCTGGAGGCTTATTCTCTGGAGAGGTCAAGTTGTGTGTCTCAGGACTGAGAAAATTAGGTGCATTTGGAGGAAGGAAAATCTTACTTCAAATTGAGATATTTCATTCAAGCTTCTATATTGAATGATGAGTGTCTCGTACCACACCTTTCCCACTTTGTCCTTAGAGTACAAGGAGCCTGGCTTGCACTTCTCTTAACAGACTGGATGATGCTTCTGTACAGAATTTGAATGGTCAACAAGAAAAGACCTGAAAGACACACATCCATGCTTTCTTCAATGAAACAGCCATGTCAGTCCTTGAAGTGAAGCCAAAAGTCGACAAGCCAACACAGTGCTCAGCAGTTTCCATTAGCCTTTAGAGATCCACTCTTAAACATGAGTGAGCAGCCAGGGATCCCCAGGTATTTGACCAGAGTCTCTAATGAAAAAGGTTGAGACTAAAATAAGCAAATAGAAAGCAACAGCATGGCTGAAACAGTTTATGCAGAGAGAGAACAATATTAAAAGTATCATGATATTCCAAATACCTGAGAAGATATTGCATCAATGAAACAAGAATAAAATGCCACCAAGTGGGATAATATGACTCCAAAAAAAAGTCTTCAAAATTAAAACTATAAATATGATTATAAGCTATAAAAATCTAAACTATAAAAAATGGTTGGAAGCTTTAGAAGCCCATGGTGAGGAATTCTCTCAGAAAGTAAAACAAATAGAGATGGAAAATAGGAGTGAAAAAATAAGAATATGAGAGAATTATCTCAGGGGGATCAATATCCAAAATTATAGTTCTAAATAGACAAAAAAGACAAAATAGAAGAAAAAAACCAACAAGAAACGTATCTTATATAATTCAAGTATCTCTCAGAATTGGGGAAGATGAGTTCTATAATTAAAAGTTACAAGTACCCAGTAAAATGTATCAAAATAGAACCACATCATATCATTTCAAAATGTCAGTGGCCTGAAGAAGATCTTGTGGCTCCCACAGAGGAAAAAAAATCAGATATACCAAAGATTATGAAACAAACAAACAAACAAAAACAGCTTTGGACTCTGCAGAAACAGAGCAATACCTTCCAAATTTAATGGAAAGACCTTCAAAATTTTCAGGAGAAATGTTTTCCAAAGTAGAATTCTATCCTCAAACTGTCGATTAAATGTGAGAGTATAATAAGGATATTTTTGGATAGTCAATAGCATTAAAAATGTACTTCCTCCTCACTCTTTCTGAAAAAGTTACTTTAGGATGTACTCTACTAACCAAGAAAGTAAAAGAGAAGTAGCCACGGGAACAGGAGGATCCCACACAAACAAATGGCAAAAGGAATACCCATGATGATGGTGTGATAGAGCTTTCTAGTAGTCTGTAAAAATCCCCCTCCCTGCACATACACACACATTTTTTTCCCTCGTAGGCACATAGTTGTGCTCTATTCTCCAAACTCCCTTGCATCTATATGTGGCCTTAGGACTGAGTCCTGTCAATAGAACAAATGAAGATTGTGCTACTTCCAGGCTACTATTTTCAAGATATGAGTATGCCTCTTCTGATTCCTCTGAGGCGGCTGGATGCAGAGGATAACGACAAGGACCCAACAGATGACAAAGTTATGAGATGATAAAACCTGGATCTCAAACTTATCAGATGGAGGAGGTATACCCACTATCAAAGGGCCACCATCTTGGATTGTTACATCACCGAGAAACAAGTTTCTGTTCTGGAAGTCTATTTATCACTGTAGCCTGCTCTAACTATTAGGGATGCTGAAAAGAAATGCTGGGATAAAAGCTGCAAAATAGGCCTAGAGAGTAACCAGTCCAGATTGGAGCAGGTTAGAGGCTCTGGAATAAAAGTTTTCCAAGAAGATGAAACTGATAGAAAACTGGATGTATTTAAACACTGGGGAAAAGTTTTGGGGTGAATTAGTCATAATAACACAGGCAACGAAGAAAACAAAAGTAAATAAAACATCCATTGAATCCCAGGAGCACAAAGTTTATGCAAGATAAGAAAAGTAGCCATAGCTTGCTGCATGGCTCAGTCGTAAATATCATTTAGATAACCTTAATGGATTGATCTTAGCAACATAAAAATATAGCTTTATTGGGGGGATGGAAGTCTGGAGGTGTGCATGTGTGTAGTAATGTGGGATGGGGCAAGAGAGTTAAGTCCGTATCTCCTGTCTTGAGACGTCAATATCTGACGCCTAAAACTGAAAAATCAAAAATTAACAACATGAGCACACAAAAATTAACTATTAAAACTGAAAAATCAAAAATTAACAACATGAGCACACAAAAATTAACTATAAATATATATATATATATATATATACACACACACACACACACACACACATATACATACACACATATTTCTGTGGCAATTTAGTGGATAACACTGAGGAAAGGGAATATTGAAGGAGTAGCAGCAAGAGATTCATATTTTATAATAAGCCACTTAGATTTATTTTACTGTTTAAATTATATGCGTGTACAAAAAAGACATTTAAGAAAAGTTACATTCACATTTCGTACAAAAATATTCCATAGGGATCAAAAAAGAGCTATAACCTTATAATAAAGTTCAATCAGAGTGAAACAGAAAACAGATTCTCTACTATTAGAGCTTAGGGGAAAACTTCCTCTGCTTTGAAGCTACAGAAGTAACTAAAGAGGAAAACATCTGCGTCATAAAAAAACTGAAATCAAAGAGAAACGAATCTGAAAAATACTTTATTAATCATGAAAAGCTTAATTTTTATTACATAATAGCTCATTCAAATATCTAAGAAAAATATTAAGACCTCAGTAGATGAATGAAAAAAATATATGATGGGAAATGGGACTAGCCAATTATTGAAAAAATCCAATTTGCTGTTGCTTAAGTAAATAAACGAAGTGTAACCTTTATACTTATTCCAACTTTAAATTGGTAAGTAAATGCTCTGGAATTGTGATAGGCTTGTACTGTATATGCAGACACATCTAGTCTTAATGCAAATTTTTATGTTCTACCTAACAATATGATAATTAATATAACTAATGATGTGGAACCTTCAAACTCTTTGACAAAGTCTCAGAAACCTCAAAAATTACCATAAATAAATAATTAACCAAAGGGAAAAAAGTCATGAATAGTTAGGGGAATGATGAAATAAATTGTAATTCCCCACATCTTGACCAGATTATTATACAATAAATATAAAATGCTATATACAATAATGAAATTGTTCTTGTTACATAAAATATAAAAGCGTACAGGCACAATCTTACAAATTCACAAAATTCACAAGATCAATTACTTTGGGTTGCTGGAATGTGGTATGATCTGTTTTTATCTTTAAAAATTTCTTTAATGTTACAAATTGGATTTGAAGTTCAACACTTGCTGGTCATTTAGTTTAGAAAAGTCTCATGTATTTTTAAACCTCATTTTTTCCATCTGAGAATAATAAAAATAATATTTGCTCACCTACCTCAGAGCATTTTCATGAGAATCCAATGCTGTAATGTATATGTAAACACTTGGTAAATATAAAGCAGTTTATTAAATGAGGAATTATTGTTATTATTATCATCGGTGCTATTGAGAACACTGCTTTGGCAGAATTATTCTTTCTCAACCACAGACAGAGCTTTATCTCTCTGCTTCCATATGTGACATATTAGAAGTTACTTGAGCTCAAGGTCAGTTTTAACTTTGGCTTCTTAGAAAAGCAATGGAATAACCCAAAGATCAATGTGGATATTTTCCAAGGAACTCATCCAAAAGGAATACCCAGGGAGTGATGGAAAACAGTCCAAGGACCCCACAGGAAGAACAGTTCTTTGTCTGAGCAATCTGGGCCACTCTAATAATTTAGTCTTAGCCATTGTTCATCTCCTCGTTGGAAAAGACTGGCTCCTTGGTCACCTCCTATTAACTTTAGTGTTTATGAGGGGTCAATATCTTTGAGGGGCTCAATCAGAGAGGCTTAATCATATGAATTCAAATTAAAAAGAGGATAATAGGCCCAATCATTACAGAAGTATCTAAAATCAAATTTGAATTTTTACACGTAATTAAAAATATATATATCGATAACCTGACTTTTTTAGATTGTTGATGTGGTGGATTACATTGATTTTTTTAAATATTGAACCATCCTTGCATGCCTGGAAAAGATACCAGTTAGTCATGGCATATAACTCTTTTGATTCATTATTGAATTTGATTTGCTAATATTTTATTGTGGATTTTGTATCTAAATTCATTAGAGATATGACTATGTTTTTCTGATTAATTGATTTATTTCTTTACTCATCTACTCAACCATCACCATACCATTATTATAACTTTTATTTCAACATAAACATTTTCTGTGTTATTGAAAATTCTCCAGAATTATTACTTTCTGTGGCCACTCTTTATAGAGTTGCACCATTATTCTCTTATCGTTAGACATTTAACTAGTTTTCCTGATTTCAGCTTTTTCTTTTATAATATTGATGTAATAAATGTCTTAGTGTATATAATTATTTTTACTTTGCTTTATTTAAATGCAAAAGAGTCCTAGAAGAGGATCACCATAAGAGATAAGTTACGAAGAAACATAGGCTTTGCTATCAGAAAGTCAACAATTCAGTCCCCTAACTCCATTGCTTTCTACCTGGTCACTTACTCTACTTGAGCCTCCATTGTGGGAACTAATCCAGGTAATGTATGTAAATTGCTTAGTCCACACTGGGCCCTCAAACATCTCACCTGGCAGTCATACTCCCCCTTCTCCTGCTTCCTCTGCTCCTCTGTCTCACTTTCTTCCTTGGTAGAGTTATGTTGAGCTAAGTAAAATGGCCCTTTAAGGAGGATTTTTTTAAATACCAGATTTAAAACAATAATTAACGCGATTTTTAAACCATCTGCATTTTGCCTCTGTACAATTATATTTTTAGTAAAACTAAGTTAATCGGGAATCTTATACAGAGATTGTAGGATTTGTTGTGTGTGAATGTGAATGTGTGTGGGTAAAAAGCGGGGGAGAGAGAAGGAAGGAGTGAGAGAGAAAGAGAGAGGGAGATGTTTGTGAGACACAAAGTTAAAAAAAGAAAATCAGTGAAACGATGTTAGTAAACATTAAACGGTCAACACAACATGGCATGGCAATCAAGTACCACACGATTTCCACGAGCCTCTCTAGCCCATAGCAACCATATTTGGATTTCTCATGAATGATGATTTCTCTATAAAGAGACCCAGAGGGTTTGCATTTGCTCGTTATTACTGATGATGATGCTAATGATGATAATGGAGCAGAAGTAGGTGGGAAGGGGAAAGGAAAAGGGAAAGGAGGTGATGGTGGGGGAAAAAGACTAATTATTATGTATCAGTTGTTAAGCACCTATAGTTTGGAATTTTATTTTTCTGATGATATAGATCTGGGGTCATTTCTTCCTTCCCCTTTCTATGATCTTCTGTTTACTTTCATCTTATTTGCGTAGCCTGACAGGATGTGCCAGCAATATAAGTGATGACTCGTTTCTCTGTTTTCTATCACAATGCCTTTTCTCTTTAAATTTTTTGATAATTTTTATAAAGGGTGATGAGCCATATGATTAGTTAACCTTTCACTGATAGTGACTTCTGTGTCTTTCTTTTATAAGTTATGTTTAGTATTGGAATAAGTCAGAATTGGGGATGAAATTATTGTGAGTAGGGAGTGCTTTCCTCGTTTTTATATTTTATCTATTTCTATTGATTTTTATCGGAGTTTCATGTATAAGTTTATAGGGTGATAGATTTTTAACTGTCTTTGTTTTCTCCAGTCAAACAATAACTTTGAGGTGCTGGGTCATGTGCCTTTGGTTTAGGGACTTAGATGTTTTTATTTTGAGAAGTCCTGTGGTTCAACATTCTTGGGACTAGCTTTATCTGTGCACATAGCCCCCTGCCTTGGCTTCACCTTTGTGCCTGGGTTCCTTGAAGACCCAATTTACTATTCATTTACGCTCATGATCCCCACTGGGAGGATGATTCACCATTCAGCCAAGTAGGCTCAGCCTGGAAGAGCCTGTCTTTCTCTCAGACACAATTCAGCTCCCTAACTCCATTGAGTTTTCTGGTAGAGAGAACTAGTTTGATTGGTCAGGAAAATGCCCTGATGAAGTAAACTCATCTGACTCTACTTGGCCCTTGAGGTCTAATCTTTTTATATGAGAAACATCACACAGAAGATTCCATAATGGGCATCAATTGGGCTCTTGGGGAGAGGGAGATTTGGTTGGAAGGAATGCTTTTAGAATATATAGCATAATAGATGGATATTTAATATAATGCAATATTTCTGTCATTTCTGTAATAACTATCTTACATCCGAATATACTCTTCATTAGCTTAAGAACTTTACTGTGGTCATAGCCAAATAATATGTCACCCCATATATAACCATGAAAATCTTGAGATTAACCAGTCACTGGGTGCTACTTTTAATGGTGTTTTTGCTAGCAGCTTTCTACTTAGAAATATGAACATTTGGCAGATATTTTCATATTTGACTTTGTGTTGTAAAAAGGTCATAACATTGAAAAAGTGGCCAGATTCTTACTCGATGGTTCTTGAATCTTTATATTTGTTCATGTGTCAAACAAGGATTTTGAATAGCTAAATGCCAAATTCTTTGTTAGTCATTGGAGTTGGAAAAATAGATGAAAAGGACATTTGTTTGTTCACTCATTCATTTAGAACTCATTTTTGAGCATATATTATGTCCCAAGCATTATGCTAGGTTCTGTGAGGTGATGTAGAAATGGATAAAGTGAGTCCATTCATTCATTCATTTATTCATTCATCCATTCATTCATTCATCTAGTCAGTCAGTCAGTAAACATTACTGAGAAACTGATTGGACAGGTTAATAAAATATGATTCCCATCTTGAATAAACTCACCGTGTAGTGGCAGAAATCCCACCTAATAAAATTGTTGGGTTAATTATGAAATTAATATAAGTAATCATAGATGCTAGGGAAATACTTTTCAAATGATGAAGCTATGTGCTTGAGAGCATAAAATTTGTTCGGTATCAGAGTAGTCCACCTGTACTTTCTTCTGACGATACAAGGTACTGTGAGCACATACTGATGTAGCCTAGTCAAAATTCACCCTATATATGCCTGCAGAGTTCCCAATCCTCTGCTAGGCACTTCAGAATAACAAGATGAAAGAAGCATGGTTTCTGCTTTTGAAGAACTTAATAGTAACAGAAGCAAGGATGCTAAGCAATTGTACACTGACATGAGTGGTATGTGAGCGCTGAGGGAGCAGAGCAGTTAGTTTCCTGACAGTAGTGATACGTGGGTTGAGTTTCAAAACATGGACGGAGATGGGACGTCAGTGTCCCAGCCACAAGCGAAAGGCATCAGAGGTCTGAAGGAGCTCCCAGTGTTGGAGGAACTACATGTCATGTGTTATTACTAGAGCGTGAAATCGATAGAAGAACATTGGGAGAGGCCTTGGATGCTGAGAGAGAGCATTTGGATATTCTTCCGAAAAGGATGGTGAGTCAGAGATCCACTTTCCATCTGAACTGCCAGTATTTCCTAACTCCTCTTTCCTGCACACCCTATGCATTTGTTGTCCTTTGCTTAAAATAATAGCAGTGTTGTTTGAGCTCCACAGTGGCAGAAAGCAAAGAACAGTCATCGGGACAGTTAGATTAGAAGAACATAGAACCAACCCGAGGTATCAATTCGTCATTGATGCTACCTCTCACATGATATGAAGCACTTCCACTTATATTTATACTCTCTAGTCTTCCAGGCCAACCTATGGGGTAAAAATGCAATCTCCTTTGTTTGTAGTTGAGGAAATGGAGGTCCTGGGAGATAAATTGGCTTTTTCCAAGCCATAAACAGAGCCAGCGTTGGTCCAGTGCCAGAGCCCAGGTCTTCTGGTCCTAATGCATTATTTCTGCCATGGATCATGTGAACTCTCTGTGCTGCTACAATCCCGATGGGCACTGGCCTACCACAGGGTGTGCAATTTAGAGTGTGAAGGAGATGTATCCCTTACCTACCACACTGCTATCCATCTCATATTTCTAGTCAGCATTTAGTCATTTATTAACCACCTACTGTGTGTATTTTCACACCCAGGAGCATGTAGGAGGTCAGACATGGGAATTGAATTCCAGCTTTGATACTACATACCTCTTAGTTTTAGTTTTGAGCAAGTTGTTCAGAGTGTAGTTTTTATTTGCTCATCTGTAAAAACAGGCACAATCGTAATACCTAAAATACAAGAAAATATATTGTTAGCAGAAGGCCTGGCGTATGTTAATCTCGCAGAACCATTGTCTGGTAGCTGCAGTAATTAACAAGATCCTGGCCTTGTCTTCTCCATGCTGTAGCTCAGTGAGAACACTGATATTCAGAAGAGATATTGAAGAAGTTTCATTATGACAAGAGGGCAGAAAATCCCAGACACACTAGACCCTTTCCTGGCATAATAGAATTAAGCATTTTTAACTATTCACCCTCGTTTTGTGTCTTCTGACGACCATGACCAAAATGTATGGTTGTTTATGGAAAATGCCTACCATGAGGGAAGCGATTGACCTAACCCCAGGAACACCATCCACTTCTTCTTTCTTCTACTCCCTCCTGTGCCACTAATAGCTCTTAAATTTCCTCCGTCCTTTCCTCTGGCTGTTTTCCTTGAGATTTTTTATGATTGCTTATCTCATGGAATTGGGAGTTACTTTCTCAGTACCCACAGGCCTATCACAGACAGACATGGAGCCATTGGTGTGAGTTACATCCTCCTGACTGCAGACAACCATAGATACACACATACCTCCTCCTGCAAACACCTCGCACATACACACACATCACAAATGCCCTCACACACCTGCATACACACACATACCACGCATCACATGTACACACATATGCACGCACCCTCCCCTCTACATATGCACAATCACAGACACCACATGCCTGTTTCCATTTAGTTTTGCTTCTTGGATGAAAAAGTTTACATAAGTAAGACTATAGGTTAAGTTGCCCATGTTGAAAGATTTGGCAAATGGGTCCAGCCTGAGATGCATTTTTGATATCAGAGGGCTTAAATAGCATCATTTTCAGGGGTCGAGCCCAGCTGGATCTGGCTCGGAGTTCTTTGCCAGTTTTGAGGGTGTGGTGCAGAGAATCTGATGTTTGCTTTAATGACTGTGAGAAGTCTCTTAAACAGATCGGCTGCCTAGAAAAACACTTCAGATGCTTCTCAGTCCTGAACTTTGGCTTCTTCAGCCATGACCACAGGAATATTAGTGTAAGTTTAAAAGGTTCTCCAATCATGCCATAAAAATTGTGGTTTCCCTCCTCTATCAAATTAGCTAATCTCATTTAACCATGACCACTGCTTATACACAGTCAAACTATAGGCAGGAAATTCTGACTTGACTTTGCCAGAACCTAAACCGATGCTCTCATACTGATGAGTGTGACCATCACAGGGCTGAGGTCTGTATAGTTCTGTGAGGGCAGGTGACTTGTCTCTGGTCGTCACCACCTCAGTTAGCAGAGACTTCATTTCAACTAACAAAGCCTGAGTTCCTTCAGGGAGTTTATTTGTTCTTTTGTCTCTGCAGTGGATGCCTGGCACACAGCAGACTTCGGGAAGTATGTGTAGGGTGATTGTTTACCTCTGGAAATCTATCTTCTGACCTTCATTCATTTAGATTCAGACTTTGATTCTTATTAAGATGACCACTCTCTGGAGCAGTGACTCACAGATTTGATCTTCATGCCTGCTGCCTGTGTATGAATGAATAAAGGGTGGGGAGGTGAGAAGGACAGTGCCAAGGTGAAAGTAAGTGGACGCCACCATGGGGCAGGTTAGCAACAGATAAGACGTTTTCCTCCTTCACTCTAAATTTTAGCCAGCTGTCAACCAGCCTGGGCCACACCCCACCCCACCCCACCTTCCTTGGGGCTCTCTCATGCTGCCTGTGGCTCTAAACACAGGGAGCACCACTGTGCCATCTCATTAGGATTAGCAAGCAGCACTCCTCCTGATTGAACCACGAAGGTCCGTGGACAGGTATTTTTCCATGGAGTCAGCCTTTTGACATAGCTCCAGAGAATCTCACATATAGATTTGTTTCCCCTCAAATATACATTTTTGTATGACCATAAAAGCAATATATACTCATTTGAAGAAAATTGAGGCTACAGATGAGGTGTAAATAAACATAATGAATTACTCATTAACATTAAGCTATATTTAATTCGTTCATTATTTTTAATGTCTAGTTTTTTTCTTTTGCATTATTGAGATCATATTGCATGAAAAATAATGTATTTTGACTTTTTACCTAATATAATTAGTATAAGCACTTCTTCACAGCATTAAATGGCATTGCAAATACTCTTCCAGAAAACCCACAAACTTTGTACCGTGCAAGAGCACCATAATTTCTCTGGACTTTCCTCCCTTGTTTGGTAATAATTGATAAATAGAATGAAGGATCTCTCTAGGCATAGAGATCAGTGCTAGGTCTTGCCTTAAGTCTAAGCCAGGCTTTTGATCTTCCTGGGTCAATGTAGTTGTTTTGTGTTCTCTGGATCTAGTCTTTGTTAACGAGCCATTTGATTAAGGTGTGGGTGCAGTAAGATGTCTATAGAAATAAGACATTTTTGTGCCTTCTGACTTTTATAGTTTTGAAATAATAGAAATGACACTCAAACTGATAGATAACTGTAAGCAAACAAGTCAAAAACACCAATGCAGATTGTAACTTTTAAGCCTTCCTAAATATTTCAAAACAACATAGATAGTATATTTCAGTGTTAATTTGGATAACTAATGGTTTGGTTTGATAAAATTCTCTGAACACTGACTAAGCCTCAATCAATGCTAGGCACCGTTCAGAAGACTATGGAAGAATATAAAATTGTATAGCCACTTTGGAAAATGGTATGACATTTCCTTAAAAAAACCCCATAAGTAGAATTACCACATTATCTAGCAATTCACTTTCTTGGTATAAACTCAAAAGAACTGAAAGCAGGAATTTGAACAGATACTTGTGTAACCATGTTCATGACAGCATTATTCACAGTAGACAAAAGGTGGAAGCAACCTAATTGTTCATTGATGGATGAATAGATAAACAAAATGTGGTTTAAAGGTATGGTGGAATATTTTTTTGCCTTAAAAAGGGAGGAAATTCTGACACATGCTACAATATGGATTAACCTTGAAGACATTATGCCAAGTGAAATAATCCAGAGGAAAAAAGAAGACAAATACTGTGTGATTCCATTTAAATTAGTCACCTACAGTAGTCAAATTTATAGAAACAAAAAGCAGACTGGTGATTGTCAGGGAAAGGAAAGATGAGGAGTTTTTCTTTAGTGAAAACAGAGCCTCAGTTTTCAAGATAAAAAGAAATCTGGAGGATTGTGGTAATGATTTCATAGTATCAGTGAATTCCACTAAACTGTACACTTAAAATAGTTAAGATGGTAAATTTCATGTTATATTTTACCACAACTATTTTTTAAAGGGCTCTGGAAAAACAAGTAATGTAAGAAACAAATACTTTATCTAAGGGAAATCTCAGGGGTATGTGAGTATGTTAATGGAGGGAGAGTGGGAAAAAATAGACTGGTTCATAAATTATACCACAGGGAAGGAGTGACAAGGTCATGAAATTTACAAGACACTAAAAACGTTAAGTAATTGAGAGTGCACATATGGGGGCACACACTGGCAAGTAGAGACTGAAGAAGATCAAGGAAAGCTTTATGAAGAAAATGGCTAGGACTCCCATAGAAGGATGTAGGATATGACAGAATAGCCAGCATGCAATGAAGAGAGGAATATAGAAGGAAAGAGCATGGGAATTAACAAGTTCAGCATGCTAAGTTCATAGTGATAAATACCGACATTCGAACACTAAGAAAAATTGTAAATAAGCGACCTAGCTTTATACCTCAAGTAACTAAAAAAATAAGAACAAACTAAACCCAAAATTAGAAGAAGGAAGATTATAAAGCTCAAAGCAGAAATAAATCAAATAGAGAATCAAACCACACGATCATCTCAATAGATGCACAGGAACATATGACAAAATTTAACATCTATTCATGATAAAAAAAACAAAAAAACAAAAAAAAAAACCACACGGTACAGGGAATGCAGTTAGCATTAATATTATGGCCAAGTGGAGGGCCAGGGAAGGGAGGGAGCAATTATGGGGATCATTTTATGAACTATATAGATGTCTAACCAATGTACTGTATACTTGAAACTAGTTTAAATAAATAAATTTATTTTTAAAAAAAAGAAGGAAAAAAACTATGATAGAAACAGTAGAAAAATCAACAAAACTAAGAGTTTTTAATAAGCAAACTCTTAACTAGACAAAGAAAAAAGAAGATAAATAAATAAAATGAGAAATGAAAGAGGAGACATTAAAATGGATGTCTTAGAAATAAAAAAGGATTGTAAGGGACTATTGTGAATGACTATATGTGAACAAATTGAATAATCTATAATAAATGGATAAAATCCTAGAAACATCCAGCTGACTCAAGAAGAAATAGAAACCCTGAACTGATCAATAACAAATAAAGGATTGAAGTTGTAATCAAAAACCTTCCAACAAAGAAAAGCCCAGGAACAGATGGCTTCATGTCTGAATTCTACCAAATATTTAAAGAAGAATTAAAACCAACCCTTCTCAAACTCCTTCAAAAAATAGAAATAGAGGGAATATTTTTCAAACTTATTAATGAGGCTGGTATCACCCTGATACCAAAGCCACACAAAGATATCACAAGAAAACTATAGGTAAATATTTCTGATGAATATAGGTGTAAACATTGTCAATAAAATACTAGCAATCTGAATTCAGCAACTATTTTTTAAAGGGCTCTGGAAAAACACAACTATTAAAAGGAGTATACACCATGATCAAATGCAATTTATTAAAAGGAGTATACACCATGATCAAATGCAATTTATTCCTGGGATGCAAGGTTGGTTTAACATACACAGATAGATTAATGTGATATACCACAATAAGAATGAATGATAAAAGCCACACGATCATCTCAATAGGTGCACAAGAACATTTGACAAAATTTAACGTCCATTTATTACAAAAACTCTCAACAAAATAGGTACAAAAGGAAATTCCTCAACACGATAATGGCCATTTAGAAAAAGCCCATGGCTAGCGTCATAATCAATGGGGAAAAACTGAAAGCTTTTCCTTTAAGATCCAGAACAAGATAAGAATGTCCACTGTCATCACTTCTATCTAACATAGTACTGTAAGCTAGCAAGTGCAGTAAGACAAGATAGATAGATAAACAAACAAACAAACAAACAAATAAATAAATAAAATGGCATATAGACCAGAAAGGAAGAAGTAAAATTGTCTTTGTAGGTGACATAATCTGGATTATAGAAAACCCTAAAACTCCCTGGGCAAAAGGGAGAACTGTTAGAACTAATAAATAAATTCAGTACATTTGTAGGTTACAAAATCATCAGCATTTAGAAATCAGTTGTATTTCTTTATACCAACAACAATCTATCCAAAAAGAAAATCGAGAGAACAGTCTCATTTATCATACCATCAAAATAATAAAATATTTGGGAATAAATTTACCCAGGAGGTAAAAGATCTGTACACTGAAAACTATAAAAGAATGATGAAAGAAAATGAAGACACGAATAAATAGAAAGATATTCTATGTTCATAGATTGGAGGGATGCATATTTTTTAAATGTCCATATTACCTAAAGTGATCTACAGATTCAGTACAATCCCCATCAAAATTCCAAAGGCATTTTTCACAAAAATAGAAAAAAAAAAACCAGTTCTAAAATTTGCATGGAACCATGAAACATCCCGAATGAAATCTTGAGAGAGAGGAATAGAGTTGGAAGCAGTGCACTTCTAGATTTCAAATAATATTACAAAGCTGTAACAATCAAACAGTATTGTATTAGCACAAAACACATGGACCAATGAAATAGAACTGAGAGCCCAGAAATAAACCCATGCATATGTAGTCAATTAATTTTCTACCAGGGAGCCAGCAATACCTAATGGGGAACAAAATAGCCACTTTATTAAATGGTGCTGGGAAACTGGATATCCATATGTAAAAGAATGAAATTTGACCCATGTTTTTATCATATACAAAATCCAAATAAAAATTAAAGGTTTAAACAAAAGACCTGAAACTGTAAGATTCCTAGAAAAAACAAAACACAAAGGAAAAACCTCGTTGATATTGGCCTTGGCAATGATTTTTTTAATATGACACCAAAAACTCAGGCAATGAAAGTAAAAATAAACAATAGAGATTCCATCAGAGATTCCAATAGAGATTCCACAGTGTATTGTGCAAAACGTTTCTGCACAATAAAGAAAACCATCAAGAAAATGAAAAGGCAATTTAACAGATTAGGAGAAAATATTTGCAAACCATATACTTGATAAAGTGTTAAGATCCAAAATAGATAAGGAACTCATATAACTCAATAGCAATAAAACAAGTAACTGGATTAAAAAATGGGCAAAGAACCTGAACAGATACTTTCCTAAAGAAGGCTTACAAATGGCCGACAGGTATATGAAAAAGTGCAACATCACAAATAATCAGAGAGAGGCAAATCAAAATCACAATGAGATATCATTTCATACCTGCTAGGATGGCTATTTTCAAAAAAAGAAATAAAAGTATGTGTTGGTTATGATGAGGAGAGCAGGGAACCCTTGTACGCTGTTGGTGAGAATGTAAATTGGTACAGCTATTATGGAAAACACTGTAGATTCCTCAAAACACTAAAAATAGAACTATCATATGATCCAGCAATCCCTATTCTGGGAATATAATCGAAGGAAATTAAATTAGTATCTTAAAGAGGTATCTGTGATCCTATTTTTATTGTAACATTATTCACAATAGCCAATATGTAGAAACAACCTGAGTGTCCATCAGTGAATGAATGGATAAAGAAATTGTGATATATATGTACACAATAGAATGTTACTCAGCTTTATAAAAGGCGATCCTGCCATTTGCAACAATATGGATCAACCTGGAGAACATTATGCAAAGTGAAATAAGCCGAATATAGAAAGCAAAAAAAAAAAACCTGCATGATCTCACTTATATGTGGAATCCAACAAAGTTGAATAGATAGAAACAGAGAATAGAATGGTGGTTACCAGGTGTGGGGAGATGGGGAAGATGACAGACGGTTCAAAGTTGCAGTGGTGTAGGGTGGCAAGTCTAAAGATGTAATGTACGGCGTGAGGACTATAGTTAATAATACCATATTGAATACTGGACATAAGCTAAGAGAATGGATTTCAGATGCTCACGTACACACACACACACACACACACACACACACACACAGGTGCAGACACATAGAGTTGTAATTATGTAAGAATGTGTTCATTACTCTGACTGCAGTAATTATTTCACTTTGATATTTGATCAAATTGCAAATCATCATGTTACACACTTGAAATAAAGAAAAAAAGCATGGAAATTAGCTCAGGGCAAGTTTGAGCATGGACTAAATAAGAAGCTCTTATTCTCTTGAGTTGTGCCACCGTCTAGGCCAGCAAGTTCTGTACTAGTGATTTGATGTAGGACCAGGGGTGTCCTAGTCTTGCATCTGTCTAGGACATGCCTATCTAGGAAAAACAGAGCTTAAGGTTTAGAAGCATTTAATTCAGGGTGAAAACAGGTCTGTTTTGTTGGAGATTCGGTAGATCTGGAAATGAAATCTCACAAATCGTTGGTCCAATTGGTTTTATGGGAACAGACCAAATTATATATTATTCAATTGAAGATGTAAGTTAGAGATACACCGATATATTTGAGATACATTGGTGTCATTTTTAAAGGTCCCCTAAGTATTTTTTTAATTTAACATATACAGTACTTCTTGGATGAATAAGACTATGTTTAAGAGGGGTAAAGGGGCACAAAAAGGAAAATTTAAACCAGATTAAATGTAGTTTCTCACTCAATGGAAGTTATGGTTTTGCAGGGAATATAGACATTGTGTAGTTAATATAAGGTAGGGTGGGGTAGAGTATTGAGTCCCTTAGGGTCTATTGAGAGAATCTATAGAGATAGGTTGGGTGACTTAAATATTCAATCTAGGAGATATAAGGGCAGAGATAAGGTCCTGCATCGAAGGATTTTTCACTGTAGGTTGTTGCCAGCATTTGTTAAGATATAAACTAGAACAGAATGGAGTGGAATAGAAAACATCAGTGTGAAATCAGAGAGTAAAGAGAAGTATGATTTCATAAGACTTTGGTTTAGTTTTGAGAGCAGAGTAATGGAGTATAAAGTATATTTTTTACTATGAGCCCAGATCCAAAATGTTGAAAGCAGCACTCTGCAGATCCGCAGGAAGCAAGTTAGGAAGGCATTGGAGGGGATTAATAGGATAATGGAGGACTTCCTTAGCGCACTTTTATTTTATAATAATGCTATAATTAAACTTGTTCCAATATTATTAAAAATTGAATCTTGTTCTAAATATTTAGAAATATATATTTCAAAGAACAAAGAGCTAAAATAAACAAACATAACAAAACAAATACTGCCAGGGCTAAATACTAGACAAGGAAGGGAGCAGCTGTAATGATATTGTGAGTTCATGTGTGTGTAGGCATGTGTTTGTGTCTGTTCCTAAAATAGTCATTAATCTAAAAGAATTCGACCATTTTTTACAAATAGCAATCTGACACTGAATGCAGTGATAGGGCAAATGGAATGATCGTTATTCTGTCTCATGGCTCTATGGTCTCACTGGATACTACTGTTCAGGATCTTCATAACTAAGAGTCTTGTTATATATTCTTCGGGCTATAGAAAAATATATAGTTTTCAGGAAAGAAGTTATATACTTTCGAGGGGAATTGGTGTCAGGTAAATGGCTTTGTTAGGCCCACAAAGGCCATTACCGTGAGAAAATATAAATTACTTAAAATATATAGGCCAAAGATGGGTGTTACCAGCAATGCTTAGGGTTTCGTTGTAAGAGCAAAGCCAATAGGTTGAGGTGGTTTAATGAAAAGGTTTGTAAGTGAAGAGGGTAACATTTGGAAAGGAGTTTTGGCAATTCGCAAAATGATGCTGATTATTTTGAAGTTTTGTCTACTGAGTAGGTTTCATGAGCATGTTATCATGTCTACCATTCTCAGTGCTGCTTTAAAAAAAAAAATAGTCCATTTATTTAAGCATGTCCACTGCCAGCTGGGTGAATTCCTTTTACAAACACCCAATTGAGTGGATCGGAGAGGACTCTTTATTTATCTATGATTTCAACTCCACCTGTTTACCATTTTCTTGTTAAAAGGAATTAGTGTGTGTTGGGTATGTGGCTATGAAGCAATTGAACAAATCTCCACTGCAACTATAATACAAATCCATCTTCAACCCCAGAGCAAATTGTTCTCATTTTGGGAGGGGGAAGGTATTTTCTCAGCTAAAAACAAAAAACAAATATTTTGCAAGAGGTGAACCTTAGGGTCCCAACCAAATCCTGAACAAATTAGAGTGAAGCAGAAACAGCTGTTGGGTAAAAAGCACATCCGAAGAGTAGGTTCTGGGCTGTCAGGCCAGACTGTGTAGAGCTGGCCCATCCCAGCTTTACCATTCCTTAGTACCTTGGCAAGGAAGGGGAAGTGTAGAAGGAGGAGCCATGGTCAAGCAAAAGGTAGTTTCTCTCTTATTTTCTCCGGGGAAATAGCCTATGGATAACGAAGACTTGGTTCCATGACAGGGATGCATGAAGCTGTGACTGACGGTGAAAACTCAGCAAGCATCTCAAGAGAATTGTCATCTCTTTGCAAGTGCTCTCCCCAAACAGGGCTTAGCATGGTAATCCCTTCTTCTGTGAAGGTTAAACTTTGACCTTCTTCTGTGAAGGTTAAACTTTGCGTAACAATAAGTGAAACATCTGCATTTTATCCAATCATAATCTAAGTCAAGAGATATGCAATGACTAAAAATGACTGAAGTACAGGCTCTATCATTTTCGAATTCCAAGTTTGCTTTCACTCCACCTAGTACTGTTGCGTTTGAGTCCAAGAAAGGTCTTAAGTTTTTCTGAACATTTTATATTTTAGATATGCTAAAGAATTGGAAAGTGATTCAGTGCTCTACCTCATCTCCAACTTCACGCTTAATTATTTTTCTTGTTAAATTTGTTAGAGCGTGCCCAGGGATCCATAAGAAAAACACACCTCTTTCCACCCAAGTTCCAAACCAATGAGAAATGAGTGAAAAGAGTGATTATTTTAAGGCCAAATATAACCTTTATAATGGATAAAGCTGATATGGTTCAATATGGCTTATTTCTTGGGGCATGGGGGCTTTAAACACTGAACTAGAATTAGAAAGACTTATGAAGCCTCTTCCTCAGGTGACACCAGCCAATTCCACAGACTTTCTGCACCAAGAAGGCTATTATTGTTTGCCATGTGGCCAAGAACAATCAAAAACATATGCTCTCAGTAGAATATACCTCCTCAACATTCTTATAGTATAATTTATCTTTTTAAATATAGCTAATTTTCTTTTTGTAATGTATACAAAGTGGGAAAACAGATGACGAAGATATGAAATGAAAAGATAAAGTCTTTCTCCATTTATGCCCCCTTCTCTCCCTTTTCATACTTGAGGCAACAACTTTTAGATGGTTTCTGTTTTTACTTTCCCTAGTTGTTGTCATTATAGTTTTAAGTGAGATATTTCTATTCCTGCTTCTAAAATGATCTTTAAACAATATTTATTGATTTTCTTCCATAAAAGATGAGGAACTTAGCAACTTTACACTACCTGCCACCTTCTCTCCTTCCTTCATCTTCTAATTTTTTTAAGTATTTTCTTGTTTTCACTTCCTCTGTGGGAGGGAGCCTATTTAGAAGTGAGCTCCTAGAGTTCAAACTCCCTCTCTTCACTTATTTACTTATTAGCTGTGTAATCTTGAAAAAGATATTTTGCCTGTCAAAACTTTAAATGTCTCATTTGTAATTGGGGCTAATAATAGCACCTCCATCATAAGCGACTATGAGGACTAAATTGGTCAATCCATATAAACTTAGCACTTTGCCTAATAGAAAACACTGAACAAATGTTACATATGGTTCTGTGACAATAATACATTTCTGTCAGGAGAGTGGTTCTAAAATCTCACAAACAGAATCTATAATATGATTATTTAATAATTTTTCATGATAGAATCAAATAACATGATTAGACTCAGAAAGAGATATAATTTTTTGTCACTAAAATTTTGTCGTTTAAAAAAGAAGTTTCTAAATGTTTACTAGACCTTCTTAATTTCTTTTAGGTTTCCTCATTTCTTCTGGTTGTACTAATTTCTTTATATCTCTTGGATTGAGAAGTAATACAGTAATGGTATTCAGCTTACAAGGTTCCATTGTGTATGTGACATTATGCAAGTTACTCAGAATTTCTATGCCTTATTTTTCTCAATAATGAAAGTATATTATAATGAGTATATAACAATAAAAGATATAATAAAAGTATCTTCCTCAGAGTGTTAGTATGAATAACCAATGAAATAATACATTCGCAGCCCATGGAAAAGCATATTATTTTACTGTTTGTTTTCCTTTTTTTAATTTTGCTACAGTATTTTGTCTTACAAAATGTTGGGGGCACTAAATGTTCTGTGTTTGTATGTACAAAATACATTTTTTATTTTCCTGTCCTGTCATAAGCGAATGCTTAGAAGATTCTAAATTTAACATCATAATTTGGACTCCTGTTTCCATAATGATGGAGTAGATTGTTGCAGACCAATACTCCCACCAGGGACATATAGAAAGGCTGGAAAAAAATTCACGTAGGCACTGGAGAGGTAGTCAGGCAGCCAGGACTGCTCAGTTGGAACAGAACCCAGAAAAAGTAAGTGCATTGAGGTGAACCCAAAATTTTGCATTTCTTTTTCATTCAAGATATTTGCTATTCTTGGCATGTGGCCAAAAGCCTAAAAATTTGAGCAGGAAGTGACAGCTAATTGAGCAGAGCATTTGGCAATTTCATGGGACTAAAGAGATAAAAATTGAATTCAGTCTATCAAGAAAATGGGTCCTGGGTAATAAGCCTCGCACTTCTAGTTAGGACCCTGGAAGGGAGTACACACTAGGAGTAAAGGCAAACTGGGACTAGATCATCCCTCACAAAAAATGGAATTGGGCTTTGCCAATTCCAGACTGGATTATGGTGATCTACTCTAAATGCCCACTAGACAGTAAAACTCTCTCCTTATTGGAGGAAGATGAATCTTTCAGATCATTTTTTACATTTTTTTCATTCACGGTGTCCAGCATTCAATAGAAATAACCCAGCATGTCAAGAAATAGGACCAAATAATCAAACTAAGAAGAAATACAGAAAATAGAATCAGACAGACAAGTGACCCATTTATTATTTGACATTTACTTTAAAATGACTATGATTATTTTGTTAAAAAACATGTCAACAGAATTTCACTAGAGAACTAGGTTATATAATCTAATGGAAATATTCTAGGACCGTAAACTAAATAAAATAAAATTAAGAACTGAAAATACAGGTTTAATAGCAGATCACAGTCGAAGAGAGGTTGATTAAGTAAGCTAAATGACACATTACTATCAAATATCCAAACTCATGATCACAGAGGAAAAAATAATGTAAGATAGATAAAAATGCGTTAAAGACATAAGAGCCTGGTGAAAAGATCTGACATAGTATACAATTGAAGTCCTTGAAGGGAGGGAAGAGGATTTTGGTACCTGCAAGGTTTGAGGAGATGGTGGTCAAGAATGACCCCAAACTGATGAAAATCATTAAGTCACAAAATTCAAGAAAAATTGCAAACCCTAAATTGGATAAATAATTTTTTGAATGTCTAGAGACAGCACAGTAGAATTACTAAAATCAAAAGACAAAAAAAGAATCTGAAAAGCAGCCAGAAAAAAAAAAAGATTTTATTTTCAAATGGGCAACAATAAGACTAACAGCTAAATCCTCATCAGAAATAATGCTGGAAACCAGAAAACAATGAACCGACATCTTTAAAGTATTTAAAGAAAATAACTGAAAACCCGGAATTCTGTATTCAACCAAATATACTTAAAAAATGAAGACAAAATTAAATTAAAAAAAGAATTTCTTGTCAACAGAGACATACTGAAAAATAATCAGAACACAATTTGTCAGATTCCCCGGGTTCCCCTTTTTTAGCTCAAAAAGGATGAATGAGAAATTATCCTTTGTGTTAAGCTTATGATATATGAGGATTTGGGGTATAGAATAATCAGGCTATATTGACAGATGATACAAGTTTTTTTTCCCCTCATTCCTTCATTCTTCTCTCTGCTATTTGTAAGCTATGCTCTAGTCTACCTATGCTTTTAGTGGTTACTTTAGTTTTTTCTAGAATGCATAATTAAGAAATTCTAAGTACTTTGAATAAATTCTCAAATTTTAATGTATATCCAAGACACCTGAGGATCTTGTTAAAATGCAGATTATGATTCAGGAGGCCCAGTATGGGGCCTGAGATTCTGCATTTCTAACAAACTCCTGGGGTGTGCTGGTGCTACTGGTATACTGACCTCATTCTGAGGAGCAAGGCCTTAAAATACTTAACTTGGTTTACCCCGTCTTCGGACTCGTACCTTACTATTGTTCTATATTTTAGCTTTATTTCCCCACAAATTAAAGTTCAAATTTTTACGTAGTCAATGTTTATTTAGATTGTCTATTTCTTCGCTTATCATTCCTTCCTGTATCTCATTTTACTTCATTTAGAATTTCCTTCAGTGATGGTATATTTGTGATAAACTTCACTTTTCATTATGCAAACAATGTCTTTATTTTACTCTCCTTCTTGAAAATAACTTTATTCCGAAACATTGTATTGTCTTCTGATGTTCATACATACTAACATGAAATAATTCATCTGTCTAATTGATACCCAGGTGATTTATCCTTTCTCTCTACTTGCTTTAAGGACTGATTTTTTTTCTTTTTTCTTTTTTGATGTTCATACTTTTACTATGCTATTTCGTTGTGTAAAGTTATTTTTAATTTATTCTTTATGTAATATAGTGGTCTTTTCGGATTTGATAATTGGTGTCCTTTAGTGGGTCTCGAAAATTCTCAAATAAATTGTCATTAAACACTAGCTTCTTTTCATTTCGTCTTCTCCTTCTGTGTTGTAATTAGCCACTCACTGCTAGCTCTCCTCACTCTATGGTCTGGTTTTTAATTTTACTTTCACATTTATTTTAATCTCTCTGTCTTTCTGAGTTACATCTTTATATTATCTTTTTATCTACATTCTAGGTCACTAATTCTTGTCAACTTTAATCTTCTATTTAACCTATTTATTTTTAAATTTTATTTAAAATTTTTCTCTAATATTATTTGCCTCTTCTAAAAATATTCTTAGAGTTAAAAAATATCATTTATTCTTTGTTCATATTTTCATGTTTCTCTTTATTTCTTCAAAGAAAGTGTACTTGTATATTCTCTGGGAATTACAATAGCTGACATATTTAGAACTGATTCTCCTGTGTTTAATTCAAGATGCCTTGTCTCTTTGTGTTTTTCTTTTTTCCAGTGAATTGTTCATTTTCTTTGGAAATGGGCATTTTCTGAAGCCTGGGTTGAATTACTGTTCCTCCTGAAATGATTTGTGTTTGCTTCTGCCAGTTTCCTGGGGGCACCACCGACCTAGGACCACTTTAAATTAAATTGTCCATTGGAGATTTTTCAGACCTCACAGGTGGTGTAAATTTGGATGGCAAACTTGTGAACGGTCTGTTGTGGTTGTAAAATCTCAGGGGAGATTTTTTTTTTTCCCCTCCACTAGTGCCAATGTAGAAATGGAAAGATTCCTTGATCTTCTATTTTTGGCAGTGAGTTTATATTTCATTCAGCCTTCTACAAAGGGGATAGCCCATTGGGATTTCAGCTTCATGCAGGGGCTCCTAATAGTACAGCCATTTTATCCTACCCCTTCAACCCTATATAGTTTTTAGGATGGGATCTCAAGCTATCTAGGATAAAAGAACTCTTTGTATCCTGGAAGTTGGACAAGTTTGTCTTCCTCCTTCTCTCCTTTAGGTGCCTGATGTATGCTGAAGTACATAGGTGAGTGAGGTCAGTGACATATCAAGAACACTTAGACACTTTCTACCTATTCTACATTCGTATAATACTACTTTATGCTTCTGGCCCAAGACCATCATGGGAACACTACGATACAGTGAAATTTATTTCAGTCTGTTCTTAATTAGATTGAAACTCTGAATAAAATAGGGGCAATATCAGTTTGTTTTGCTTCAACCTCTTCACATAGTTCATGCCTTCTTCACACATAGCAGCTTCTCATTGAATGTCCAGTGTTGATACTCAGCTAACAACATTAATACTAACATTATGACTAATCTGTTTAAATATAAAACTAAAACAACAGAAATCTTGAATTTAGCTAATAATCAGTATGTGTTAGCTCCATCATTTCTGTATTCGGGCTCCTCTAGTTAATTCCAGAGAAATCAAATTTAGGTTCATGACTATGTGTTTTAGAATGTTGTACTTCCCAGAATCAAACCTCCCTCTGATTTCCTATTCTCAGCCATCCACATGGACAGTGGATGGAATCAAAACTAGATAATCAAGTGGAAGAGATTTAAGATGTGTGTTTTGAGAATGTTCCCAGACCTGTCCCTGTGGTTGAGACCCACAGATATTGTTCCTACCCAAATCATACTGGGAGAATGATGGAGGCTTTCCTCAGGGCACGAGATGAAGCCCAGCGAAGGGGCTGTGGTCAGTTCCACTGCGATTCTTCATCATTCCAAGGTCAGACCTGTCAGGCTCTCCATAAGTCATGAGTTAGTCATGCGCCTGGGGTCTAGGCAGCCCTCCAGCCTCCCTGTCTGAGAAGCCCTCTGGCTCAGGCCCTCCGTCACTTTTCTCCAGCAGACAATCAATGGGGCTCCCTCTATCCCTACTAACTCCTCCCTAGCCTGATTTCAGGTCCCAGTGGATGGCTCGAACCCTGTGTCGACCCCCCAAATTTCCCGAACTTCTCCTTCTTCTTCTATCCCGACAACTTCTACAACTGCCAGACTTCTCAGGGTGAGCCTCAAAATAAAAATTCTGGGTTTAATGGAACAACATTTTGGAGTCATTATAGATACTATCTATGGCGTTACATACAATTCATGTTATTTCAGAAGGGTGGAAGGAAATGGACACTCAAAGACTACTTCTGCAGTGTTTCTTTTTATTGGCTGCCATCACTAAAAGCTCTGATTTATTCATAGTCACTCTACTCATCTATTTAGTATCCTCAGGGATGATGCTGTTCTCTTCTTTCCAGGGAGATGAATCTTTTTTTTTCTAATTTTTATTTCTTGTTGAATCTGGGAAACTTCTTTTTCACCGAGTCCAAACCACTGTACCCCATTCTTTTTCAGTGCATGCTAGTACAGTGAGAAACGTATTTCTTCTGGCCAGTGAAATGTTCCAATAGCTTCTTAGAAGACAGATCCCAGGACAGAAATCAATTCCTTGGCAGTTTATTTTTAAGGGCCATAGTCTCTTTATCATTCCCCAACCCCCACTTTTTATTTAAACTCAGCATAATTAAATGGAATTAGTCTGAGTTTGGGAGCCTGCGATGGAGATTTAGTTTCCTATTCTGCCACTAATCCAACTGTGTGGCCTTGGTCAGATTGTTTACTTTATTAGTTAGTTTTCTTATCTATGAAGTGTGTAAATTAGTACCTACCTCCTGTAGTAGTTGTGAACATTAGAGAGGAATTGTCTGATCTAGACCAGTGCCTTACAAATGAGAAAGACCCAATAAATGTTAACTATTATTATTGTTGTTGTTATTTGTTTATTCATTCAATAAACACGTTAATCGTGTGATAGCAATTGTGGCAATGGTGATAACTCATGATTATGGTAACTTGGATTTGCCCCAGGGCCCTGCTCAATACTCATTGTCCTGAAGGGAGGGTGGGTTTCTAATGTAGTCAAATGCCTTGAAGTTCAGAGCTAAGTGGCCGTGGAGCTTCTCTTGTTTAAAACAGCACGACCCCCACAACCTTCAGACCCAGTAAGGAATTCCTGTGCAGTTAGTCCCCCTCATGCATGGCTTCTGAGGCTCTTAGGCCAGTGTGTCTGGGAAAGTTTCAGGCTGGAGGCATCAAGGAGTAGTAATGTGCAGATGTAGGATCTGTCAAGAATACGAGCTGTGGTGCAACACAAACCACCTGCACGGCTTGTGATGTTTTTGAAACAGAGTGCCGGAAAGAAGGGGCCCAGGGCCAAGAAACGAAAACGGAGCTGCGGGTTTGTTTGCAGCTCCGAGCCCAGGAGCACGAGGAGGAGGAGGACTGCTGCCGAGCTGCCACTTCGCTGCCCCCACTGCCGGTCATGGTGTCGCCTTAGGACTGATGGACCACGTCAGACTGAGGCCTGCTAGATTCACTTCCGTGCATGCAGAGAAGGGAATAGAAAAGTCAGCATCTCCCTTGAAACGTAGAGAATGTGTTATCCCGAGGGGTGACTCCCCCACAGCCTTGACATCAGAACATAGTAGGAAGTTTCCAGATAGTAACACGAAGCCATCTTGTGAATTGCCAGCCCCTAGGCTTTGTGTGCCCTGCAGATGCTGGGAATGGTAAACTGGAAACAAAGCAGTTAGAGCACCAGCATCAGCTAGTTAGAGCTGCATCCCAGTTAGAGCACCAGCATCAGCATCCTCCCATTACTCTTCTTCATATGCCAAAAACACAGGGAGGATGCTGCCATAGGTTGGGAGCAGAGCCACTACAAACAGGCAGCCGTGTGCCTACCAGTGGCTCTGCTCCTGTGGGATAGAAAACGCAGAGCTGAGTGAGCTGAGCGGCCGGGCCGCCCTTTCTCCCCAGCCGAGAGAGCGCCTTTGCCAAAGCAGGCCTCCTGGCTCTGCTGATTGTTTTTCAGAGCCATGAGTTAAAACTGGTTTTTCTGTTCCTAATTTATGCCACGAGAGCCTTGACTACAGCTTAATTGGGAGCTCCAGAGTGGTAGAGAAATAGCTACTGAAGTACACAGTCTGGCAGAAACCTAGGGTGAGAAACTATAATTCAAAAGGCTTCAGAAAAGCGATTTGCTGAATGAAGGGTGATCCTAACAAAATTGTTTCCCACCAAGTGGCAGAGAAAGAAGTCTGGCAATGTCAGGAGCGCGGAGATTTTGTGGACAGTATTCAGGCTGAGGGCAACACTTTCCAGACCAGCTTTCCCACCTACGATGCTATCAACATGCATTCACCCCACACTCCCACGTTTCCTTCCCATCGCTCCCTGCCGCCATGAGGCTCTCCACAGCCCCAGTTCTGTCTGCAGCAAGGGCAGTCCCACCTGACTTCCCACGTCGGCCGATGCAAACTCACATGGATGGGAGAGAAGGAGCAGGGTCGGGAGTGTGAGAATGCCCGGATGAGAAGAGAAAAAACTCCCAAACCTGCAATTAGGGTGCCAAGTTGAAGGTAGCTCAAACTCCAGAGTAGTTAGCAGTTAGCTGAGAATAAGTGCATTGTTGGAGAGATGCACTAAAATGTTTTTCCCTCCTCTGAGATGAGAAGTTAGCAAATGTAGAAATCCCGAGAGAATATAGAATGCCGTTGTGAAGAAAAACCATTCGTTGGCCTAAGTGGAATCTTTGCTTTTTTTATGAGAAAGATAGCGAAACCTAGGATTTTTTCCCCTAGATTATACTAATTTTAAGTGATATTGAATAGAATAATTTTATTCGTGTCACAACAATTCTGTAAAGTAAGTAGACATAAGATGATATTATGTCTTTTTCAGAGCGAGGAATTAGAATGCTTAAGACCAAGCATGTAGCATCAGCAGAATTGGATTCTCACCCTCATTTTCTGACTTCAAATCTAGTGTCCTATCCATTTGAGCTCACTTTTATTTTTATTTACCTAGCTTCTAAGCCCAAGACCTTTCTTAAATAAAACATAATAAAATTCTTATTTTAGACACAATACATTGCCTGCACGTGTGTGTGTGTTTGTGTGCACATGCACACATGTGTGCTTGGGGTACATTTAACATGACTTGTCTTTTGGTCAAATTATTCATAGTCAGGAGGACCTCTAGCATCACTTTGGAGTAAAGAGGCACTAAGTAGGTTTGTAAATATTTAATCTTTTGAAAAGGAAATATAATTCAAAAGAATGGCTGATATCCAAACAATGTTCCTCTTAAGTATGTTCCCATTATTTCAGGAGATGGATATTAAAAGCTAAATTAAGAATGATCTCAAATTATTGTTTTCTGTTACTGTTTAGAGTAATGTGCTTTGGAATAACTATTATATTAAAATGTACGTCCTTGCTTCACACCGACTCCCTACGTGGCCAAAGCAAATGTCAGTGCAGTAGGCATTTATTGGGAACCTGCTGGGTGTGTCTCAGGAGGCGTGTTCAATCCTGCAGTTGTGGAGATATTTACTTGCCCCTTTCTTTGGTTGGTTTCCATGTGATTGGGTTCTAACCTACCAAATGTGTTTCTATGTCATACACTTGTACTAGTCAGGATAGCCTCAGTTATAGTGTGGTAACAAACAACCCCTAACTCTCAACAGCTTGTCACAAGGAGGTTTGTTTCGTCCTCACACAAAGTTCACTAAAGGTTCACATGATTCTTCCAAAGCTGTCTTCCAAGTGATACTTCTGTGATTCTGAATATCTCAATCTTTAGCATCATAATATGAGACTTCCACATTTGGAATCAGACGAACATAACTATTGACATTTCAGGCTTCCTCTTCTAAGCTTTGTCTATAAGTAGAACACAGCAAATCTTGCAGCCTGTTGGCCACTGTCACGTGGCTCCACTTAACTGTGAAGGCATCTAGGAAGGAAAGTCTGCCTTCTATTCAAGAACAGGAAGATGAATTTATATCGGTGGCCACTAGTAAGGTCCGCCAGCCTGCATCTATACTGAGAACCTGAGCAAGAGGCTGTAGGCAGTCACAAACAGCAGCATGTAGTAAGAACAGAATGAAGAGCAAACTGAGATGGAGCAATTCGTAGGCTTATGGGGGCTGAGTTGGTCAAGGAGGCAGAGCTGGGCCTGGAAATGCGAAGAAGAGCAGCTGGGGAGAGGGTGGGGAGCTCCTTAGAGGAGGAAGACACAGTATAGTTCTCAGAGAAAAGAACGAAGCGGGTGAGCTGTCCTCAGGCCCACACCTGGTGAGTGACTCAGCATGGGCTACAATTTTGATAATGCTGAACTGTTCAAACAAGATAAAGTGAGAAGCAAAATTATGCCAGAGAATAGCAAAAATCCTATGTGGAGATGCACCTATGCAAGATTTTTTATGTACATGGTTTTCCTGGAAAAACAATGCACTGTCTCTAGGCTCTTGACACCTTCCTGTAAGGTGTCCCCAGCAGGCCAGAGAGATGCCAAATGCTGTATCCATCATGCTATTCCATCAACTCTTAGAGAATCTTGGCCTTCCCCCACCCTTTTTTTAAAAATTTAAGTCACGTTTATTGGAGGGTGAGTTACATCCAGTCCTAATAAAATTAGGACTCGAGGTATTCAGTATTAGTGATACTCTCAGTCATAAAAATCGACCCTTTTTCTGATGAGAGTACTGTGATTTTTAACAAAATCCATGTAGTCGTGTAACCACCAGCACGGTGAAGATAGAAAACATTGACATCACCCGAACGAGTTTCCTCATGCTCCGCTCTAGTCAGTATACTTTTTCCAAACCCAGACTCTGGCTACCATTGCTTGGTTTTTATGTCCTTATAGTTTTGCCTTTTCTAGAATATTATACAAATGGAAACATATAGTATGTAGCTTTTTTGATCGTGGCTTCTTTCATTTAGCACAATGCCTTTATGATTCATCCGTGTTTGTTGCATATGTCAGTTCATTTCATGTTATTGCCGAATACCGATCCTTTCCATGATGTTCCAGTTTGTTTATTCAGTCACCAGTTGAAGGATGTTTGGGTTGTTTCCACTTTTTGGCAATTATGGATAACGCTGCAATAAACTTTCCATCTCGATTTTTATATGAACATTTATTTTCATTTCTCTCGGTTAAATACCTAGGGGTGGGATCGCTAGGTCAAGTGGCAAGTGTATGTTTAACTTTATAAGAAATTGCCCAACTCATGTCCAGTGTGTCTCAGCTCCCCCTTTAATTCCTGCTGCAGCTTGCTCTCATGATGCACAAGGGAAGTGTTTAAGGGTTATAATGATATTTAATCCTCCTATATTCATAAATTTCACAATTTATGAAGTACTTTCTACCCATTGTTTTATGTGACCCTTGAAGCATCCAGAGTAGAAACGATGCCAGATTTGGAGTCGCTCGACCTGAGCCAGGCTATTCCAAACTTAGATAAATCCTTTCACTTTTCAGGGCCTTCGTTCCTTTGTTTGAATAATGGGAGTGATACTCATAAGGGACATTAAGGGTATAATTGTGATTAAGAGCTTAGATTTTAATGTCAGTCGTATGTTTGAATCCTAGTATTGCTGCTTACTCTCTGTGATATCAGGAACTTATTTAACCTACCTGAGGTTCACGTACAACAGAAGCTGTCTCAATGATTAAATGAGATCTATGTAAAGCACTTCATAGAGACTCATCGCAGAATAAGTGCTTCGTAAATAAGTGTTATTGTTACTATTGACAGTATTATTACTTCGGAGAGGGTATGCCTGAAAGCGCTCCACAATTTGCAAAGCATTATATGAAAGCGAACCATTTAGCAGCTAATAAAATTAGGACTCGAGGTATTCAGTATTAGTGATACTCTCAGTCATAACACTTCTAACGTGCTTGACCTTTAAGCCCAGAACTCTATCTGCTCATCAGATGGCCTCTTGAACACCTTTCAAGGGAATGTTCAAATAATTTGTCCTGTGACTAGAGCCTGCAGAGCGATAGCATCATACCCTTCTTTGTCTTTGCTCTTCTGATCTCAGAACACATTCATTCAGGTAGAGTCCGATGACCAAGGAGGAAGAGGATTCATTCTCAAGGCCACAGTGTATCTAAAAGGAAGTCGTCTAGACGTTGCCTGGCCAAAGGCTTTGTGAGGGAGCCATTCTTAGAGCTCAGTAGATGTCTGGGCTGTTCTTGATGTCACCAAGGCCCTGCAGCGAGTGTGGCATTATAGTCATCAAGACCACCTGGGGGATACTTTCGGAGTTGGGTTGAAGCAGGTTTCATGAGGTACACAGATTGTTTTAAGCCTTCCTAGAAGTGGCTATAAATGCGTACGCACATCCGTGCTCAGGTGCCCTTCGGACCTGTCCGGCCGGTTGCCACCTGGGTCATTAAAATAAATGTGGGGCATGTTGCGCACATCATTACTTGGTCATACATCTTGTATGGCTCTGTTTGTTAAACTTTTCATTTTGGAATAACTTGTAGCTAACTGAAAATCGCTAAAACAGTACTAAAAACTTGTGCATACCATTTACCAAGATTCACCAAACTTGAATGTGTTGCTGTATTTGTTGTATCACAACCTCTTTATATGTGTGTTTGTGTGTGCATAGTTTGTAATTTTTTCTCAACTATTTGAGAGTAGTGTACTTGCATCATGCTCCATTACTCCTTGAGACTTTTGATGTATTTTCTAAGAAAACTAATACTCGGTCATATGACCACTGTACAGTTATCAAATTTATAAAACATACCATTGATACATAATTTTTATTGAACTTACATTGCACATTCCAATTTTGTCAGTATTTTTCCTTTATTTACAGGATTAAGTACAGGGTCACATATTACATTTAGTTGTCATCTCTCTTTAGTTTCTTTTAATTTGTAACAGTTCCTTGGCCTTGCTACGCCATTCATGTGATTGACATTTTTGAAGAATACAGGAAATCATTTTATAGAACGTTCTACAATCAGGGTTTAATGTTCAATGTTTCCTCATGGTTATGTTCCATTATATATCCCTGGTGAGAATACCGCAGAAGTGAGGTTGTGTCCTCAGGGTATCACATCCTAAAGCCTATGATATTTCTCTGCTCTCATTTTGATGCTAATTTTGACCATTGGTTAAAAGGTTGTTCAGTTTCTCTTCTTACAGTTGTGATGTTCCTCTTGCAATTAATAAGCTTTCTCTCCTAGATTAAGTACTCATAATGATTCTTGCCTAAACCAACATTTACCATGATGATTATACCACTTCATTCCCAGTCATCAGTTGGCAGTCTAGTATAAGAAAAAGACCCCACTTTCCCTGTCTGTCTGTCCATAAATCTTCTATTATCTGTACGTCAATTTCAGTATATATTCATGAATTTATATTTTAATCAATGGTCTATAATCCATTATCTTCTTTATTTTGATGCCAGTGGGAGATCCTTCAAGCTGGCTCCTGTGTTTTTTGGACATTCTCTCTGCATTCGCTTGAGAAATTCTTTACTTTCTGGTACAGTGAGATATTCCAGGCTTATCTTGTACTTTTATCACTCCAGCCATGGAATCAGTCATTTCTCCAAGGATCTTTTCTCCTTCTGTCAAGGAATGGTATTAAGAAACAAGATCTGAGTGCTAGGTGTGCTCATTGATACTGGGGTGTCAGTGCTTCTAAGCACTTTCAGCACATAGAACTGGTGTAAAAACCATACATATTTATATAGCTTTAGAAATCACTAATTCATACCAAACGCTCCTAATTCCAATCCAGCTCCAACTGATTCTCCCTCGCTTTCCCTTTTTTTCATCTTGTTTCTTCCATAGTGAAAACTTTTGCTCCCAATTACATCAGCACATTTACTGAATTCTACCATACATAAAAATTCGTTTTAGAATTCCTAGACCTCAAATACTATGAAATAAAAAAAGAAACCCTATTCCGAAGAGTTCAAGGCTTATTTGCAGATGCATTTCCTCCAGACTGAAGTTATCTCTTCTTAGTACTGTGTTCTATAGTCACTGGCATTAGATCTATTTTTTACCTCCGCGTGATTATATTTTTCATTTTAAAAACTGAATTTATTGATTTGTTTCCTTTTTGCACTGAACTGAGGTTTTTCCCCACATCTTTTTAAATTTTATTTTTTAATATGTAGAACATTACTATACTTCCAACAGTTCATACTCTGCAAAATTACATACTCAGAGCGTGTCACCCCTTTATCCCTGCTCCTACCTTTGTTAGGTTAAACAGTTTATGTTAATCGTTCCTATCTTTCTTTGTGTAAAAATAATCAGGTTTATATGTATTTTATTATTTCCCTTTTTTACACAAAAGGTAGCACAGTATATACTGCTTTCACTATTTTTTTACAAAGACTCAATATAACAACATATTGAATTTTACCCTCTGCCTTGTCTGTGCTGTGGATTTATAACACTTTCATAGTGTGGCTAAGTTGAGCAAAGAAGATGCCTCTGAAGTACCCCAAGACTTAGCATAGAACTGGCACCCTATGAAATTGTTGGATTAATATTTAATTGAGCTGGTAACTGAAGAGAATGAGGTGACAACTGTGACATATAACTGAGTGCATAGTTGACTGTTTAATAACCTTTCTGTGGCTCTTATCAACTTTAGATTGAAGTCTAAACTCTTCAACTTGGCCTGTAAGTCCTTTAGAATATATTCCCAACTTATTTTTTTACTTACCCACATAGATCTTATGCAGCTGCCACCCTGCAGTACTTGGTCCTTATTCCAAGACACGCTTTTAAGCTTTAAAGAATTTAAAATTTTATTTGAGTTGTCTAGTATTCTCTCTCAACTCTTTATGAGTGGTCCACATTTAACCATCCTTCCTTATCTAACTTACTTGCCTTCTCTAGGAAGCTCTCGTTAAAGTACTCCGGCAAACTTATTATTTCCATAATAGCACTTGGTGCACATCTCAGATATGGCACTTAGTGACCCGTCTTAAAGTACTTGGTTTGCTTTTATGTCTCCCCTATGAGATTTTGAGGTCCCTGAGAATTAGGACCTTGTTTGTCGCTAGTGATTAACATAGTACCTACTGAAAATATTTTTAAATGATTCACTAAATGGATAAGACCTGCCCGTCTCTGTATACTAACCTGCTTTACATGTCTGATGAAGGGTCTACATGAGCTTATCTTTATAAGAGTCTTAACAACTCTTAACAATTTGAGATGTTAAAAGGCAGTGATTGTTTTTTGCTCCTTGACCAAATTCATCACTGACAGGAAGGGGGCGCCATTTAACAGCTTGTGAAGAAAGTTTTGTAACTTCTTACTTTTATAGAGATATTACTATTTTAGTATTGTAGATGAAATTGAAGTATAGTTCATGTTCTTCTCAGAGATACCAATTTACTTAACCTTTGTCATTTGAATTAATAATGAAGCTAAGTATACCTTATCTAAACTCTTGTAAATGTGTGTATAGCATTAACAATTCTTAAAAACTCTAGGTGGATTTGTGAAAGGTTAAGAATGTTGATAAGGAAAAGGAATAATGCTTGCTAACTCCTTATGTTATTAAAATTTATTAACACGTATTTTATATGAGTGATATATATATGAGTGTGTATGTGTGTATATTACAGTGCAACATCTGAAATTGTAGAAGGGTTTCTCTGAATAAAAATTAACACTAAAGTGTGTTTTATAATGCCTGTTTTTATCAGGATAAGCAGTAACAGCAGAAAAGCATTTCTGTTTGTTTCTCGTATTACTAACATTATGTGTTTTGTCCTAAAGTTGTACCCACATTTCAGGGACTATTGTGCCTGAAACAGTTCAGAACCCAGAGTATGTGGAGGTCCTGTAGGACCACACATAGCTCTGAGGTCCAGGTGATTGACCAGAATGCTCAAGTCGTCTCATGTAAAGGAGGGACAGACTTGGTAAAGCCTCTCCATGCTGCCCGCTCTACTTTCTAGGTGCCTGTTTTGATCCAAGTTGCGTTCACTGCCTGGCCCAGCCCCACAAGGCATAAACAGAGCTTGTTATTGTAAGAGGCAACCTCAAGCCACTCTCTAGTGCTGTTACATAAATAAGACCAGGGCTCTCTTGGAAGGGGTGTAAATCTCTGGCTAAAATGAGAGAAGAGGGAGCCATTCGCTTAAACCACAGTTAACATGCTGAATGAGTTTCCAAATAAACTTTTATCTCTTAAGACCGATTGCTAGTGATGGTGACAAAATTGCATGTGAGAATGTAGCCATGGAAGTGACCACACCTTTGCAGCTTCTTCAAGACGATTCGTCAGCTCTGTCTTCAGTGAGCATTTTCCTGGGAGCAAGGCAGAGGCGGCTCTGGGTCCCGAGTGTAACTTAAATTCCTTACAGACCGAAAGGGGGAGCAGTCCCCACCCTGAGCTGCTCCTGTACCCCTTTCTGCCAGTTGCAGAACATAGAGCTGAACAGGAGAGATGACCCAGAGGACAGGTTTGAAGCCGGCCATTTCCTGCTCTACAAAGGGTGCAAAGTCATCCTGCCTCAGCCTTCATTGTCATACAGGAAAACTCCAGGAAGTCAAAGGAAAATGCCTCATCTTTGAATGCTCTGTGGGTCCTGTGACGGGAGTCAGACTATTGGCTCGGGCTGCACACTTTTGTGACATTTCATAAGCTAGAAGATGTTGCTCGTAGATCATAGTCGTTGTCTCTTAGAAAAGTAAACAGAACAGCATTTCTTTGAGGTGTTATCTTCATCTAGCTTTCTTGTTTGTTTTCACTTGATTTAGAATTTTGTTTTTCCTTTAAAATGATTTTTTTTTCTGTTGTCAACATACGCAATGCAGAATAGCAACAATGTGTTTTGTGTTTGAGCTTATTTGATTTTTCCCTCGTAATTAAAATAAACTTTTCTACATTAGGTTAGACCTTTGCAGTAAAGATCGGTGATTATGAATTACTGCTCCCCCCACCTTTCTTTTTTGGATTCTGAACATCTTAAAGTAGTTTTCAGCACTTTCAAGGAATTTGGTTCAGTTTATTTTGGGATGATGTATTTTTTTCCTCCCTATGACATGGATATTTTTTTCCTTTTTTCACTCCTTTTTTGAAAGTCATATTACCAATAAAAGAAAGCTTTTTGAACAAACAAACAAAACGCCTGTTTAACTGAAATACAAACGGCCAGATATGATGTGCCGAGAAATATTTATAAACATGAGATGCAGATTTCCTTCTGACACCCTCAAATGCTGGTCACCTTAGGGCACAGTAAAGAATTATGACTCCATGAACTGCATGCTGACATAACTAAATAAGTAAATAACTTGAGTGAAGGCAAACTGCTGTCTAACAGCTTCCCCTGTTACGTATACACTTTCAAACAAGCATGAAATGTGGGTCTCTGGACATCACTTAAAAGAACCACAAACAAACAGAGTATGTGATCCCACACTCCTATTCCTCCCAGACGGCTAGAAAGCTTGGCTTGGAACTGGGGTGATTTTTGTTACTCTTCTGTCCCCTACCTTGTAAACACAAACCCGGTCGCTCAGAGAGCTCAGGGTCATGCTGCTGCCGACAGACCCATTGAGCCCCCCAAAATGAGGGAGGTGAGAAGGCAAAGAGTCTGTGACCCGTGGGCCATCACCTTGCCTCTTATTTTGCTAAGTCTCACACTCCAGACTCAGATCGTTCCATTGTAACATCTGGGCTAAGTCAGCCTAGAGGACGAAGAGCCAGATTTGCAAACTCCCGAGGGTAGCTCCCTCGTTTCACCTGTAAGATATATGTTTCTGCAGCTTGGGGTCTAATGGCCAAAACAATAGTCCTTTTAGGTGGAACCCATTCTTTTTGCATTAAACACACATTAGAGGTAGAAGGCCCATTAGACATTATCTATTCCAGCTTCCTCTTTCTACACATGAGGAAACTGAGGCAGGGAACAGAGCTCAGAAAAGAGTTCAAGTTTCTTGGTTCTTGGACCACTGCTTCACTTGACATTTAACTCTCTGTTTCAGTGACTTGTCGCCATGTAGCAAACCACCTCAAAATGTAGTGGCTTAAAACAATGATGATTTATTATTTGTCGCACTCCGTGTCTGGTCGAGCAGTTCTGCTGCACTCGCTTGGGCTCACTCATGCATCTGGCTGGTTGGCTGAAGGCTGGGCTCACCTAACTGGCTGACCTGGCTGGGGCCGGGTCGCTCTGCTTGGTCTTTCCCCCCAGCCTTTGTCACACATGAGGATCTCAGAGACAGAGAGAGATCCAAGAGGGCAAGTCCTCAGTGACTTATCAAAACGTTGCTTGCTCTCTTTGCCGATGTTTCACCGGCCAAGGCAAATTCCATGGTCAAAGTCAGCATGAAGGTGGAAGATGAATGCACAACAGTGTGGCGAGCAAGAGCATGACCAATGCAGGCTGCTGCTGGAAAAATCCATCACTCAGCTCATGGCAGCATTGCTCCCACAGTGTTCCGTACAGTAGTGAGTTCCTGAAAACGTTCAGAGGCCTGCCTTGAAAAATAGATTCCTCTGGTCAAGAATATGTACAGTAAATCCCACAGCTCTAACACGCTACTGTGTCTTGTGCACCAATGCACAGGAGGAGGCGAGAACCTGGCGTTTTGCAAACACATTGGACAGAGATTTCCTTTTCCTTGGAAACAGCTGTGAACGCCACAGAAAATAGTTTCTAAAACACGGGTCTAGGGCATTAAGAAGAAAGATTCCTTCCACCTTCTGCCCTTTTTCCTTCACATACATATTGGTGAACTTGAATTCAGTCGGCGGAGTTTCAGGATCAAATGCTGATTGGTTGCCATTGTGTGTTTTCACAGCGGCAGGGTACCCATCTCGGGGGTAAATGAAGGCTGAAGTGCCTGAGGCTCCGTGGACTACAGTGCCTGGGCACAGCCCTCAGGGTGATGAGACGTAAAATGGCTCTTCCAAGTTGGGACAAGTGCTAGTTCCCCAGGAGTTATGTAATCTGCGTTACAAAGCTAGTTCTGGAACATGTCAGAAACTGAAGAAAAAGCACCAGTGATGTTTTGCCTGCCTTTTCCGGGCTAATATTTTAAAACGCTTCCTCTGAGTTAGTATAGCATTATTTTTTTTTTTTCAAAATATCTTTTAATTCATAATTAAATTCCATTTTGAAAGTGTGATGCATGCCCAGTGCAAAAATTAAAGCAGTGTAAATGGATCTACAGTGAAACTTAATCTCCTCCCCGCCCACCCAGGTCTCCCCAGAGGCCGTCCCCAAAACCTACTTCTTTTATCTTTTCAGAGATAGTCTGTGTTTACACAGGAATATATATACAGTGGGCACTGCAGTACATGTACTATGCTGCGTTTTTAAACAACTTTATTGGAGTTCATTCTGTGTAAATAGATATTTAGCTAGAAGAACACCTAATATTTTCCACAGAATTTCCACATGACTGTCGCATTTGACCTTGACTAGTCCCTGAGGGTCTTCTAGTTTTCAGATTCATGTCTTTTCATTTTTACCGGATCATCCTATAGGTCATAAATTTTAGTCAACTGAAACTGGCCATTATGTTTATATTACCTGTTTCTATTATGATCTAGGCTGTCGAAGCAAGCACAGAACCTTCCCTCCGTCCTGGAACAGTAGGTTGGTGGCATGGATCCAGAGCCAGCCCCGCATTCCACTTTATTTTTCTGAGTCTTAGTCTCTGCTTTGGTAAAAACGAAGATAATCACGATGGCCTTGTAGATAGTTATGTTGATAAAATATGACTATATATTTAGAAGTATTTAATAATCTTTAGATGTTAGGCAATTAGTATCCAACTCAAGTTAAATACTCATGGAATTGCTATAATCAGGGTGCCACTGGCTTTTTAAAATACAGACTAGATCTCCAAAGCACCCAGCTGGTGCCAAGAATGAGTGAAACTCTGAAACTCTAAATCTGGTCATGTCGCTGCCCTTTTAAAAACTCTCCAGCAGTTCATTACTACCAAAGGGAGGGGACAAGGCCTTGCGTGGTTGACCCTGCCCACCACGTCTTCCGCTTCCCGTCTCACCAGCAACTCTGACCCTCCCCTTTTCCTTTCTGTGCTTCAGCAGGAATAATCTTTTATTTCTCAAATATTTCCTGCAGCCCTGGGCCTTTGCCTAAACAATTCTCTCTGCCTAGAGGACTCTTCTTCCTTGACAAGTAGTCACCCCTTACACACACACACACACACACACACGCATGCGCGCGCCCTCTTAACTCCTCCAGAAGTCTGAATTAGAAGGTGTCCTCTCTTCCAGTGAGCATCCAGAGCATCATGTCTTTCACTGTTTTAGCACCGATTCAAGTAGGCATCACTTAATTTCTCGCCTATGTTCCAAACACTACTGCAACACTCTTCGATCGAAGGAATAAATGTATTAGGCAATACATCCATAAGGAAGTCAGGAGTGCCTCGGACAGCATTTTGCAAGTGTTGTAAAGCCTGCATGAACCTCCCGTGGAGCAGGTTAAAGTGAGGGGGCTATATATATATTTAAATAATAAAATGCTTTTATTTAAGAAAGGTTAACCAAATGACTATCTTTACTGTCAAGGAAGAGCAGTTATTTTATAATCTTCCCCTCCAGACTCACTTTCTAGAGGAGGCCACCCCCTTGCTGTAAAACCAGAGGATGCATCCTGGGCACACTGGGTGGTGCTGAGTGTGGGAGGGAGAAGGCAGCTGGAGAGTTGTTTGCCCTGTCTGGGTCCAAATCCAATGACAGAGGATGAAATTGGACCAGACTAATCCCCTGCTCTGGAATGAGGTGTGGCTCTGAGAGGAAATCTAGGTCTTGGACAATAAAGATAGGCTGTTCTTATAAGGGCTGTGTGTGTGAGCTTTTGCATATGTGGGCCTGGGTGTGGGCCTGTAGGACAAGTATAAGGAATCTGGAAGATCTTGAGAAGAAGATCTATGGTGTAAAAGTCTGCCCGTCTGCTTTGCCAGCAGGAGAGAGGTGGAGAAGTCATGGGAAGAATAACCACCTGCAGTCACATTCCTTCAATTGGTTTAGCATGAATCGTCTAATAAGTTCCTATGATAAAACACCATTTTGATTAAAGATCAACACAACTTTTTGTTATCTTCCTTGAAAATTTTCTTCTTCCTCCTCCTCTCTGTTTCTCTTTCTCTGTCTTTATCTGTGTGTGTGCACACACATTTGTGCACCCATTTGCATGGGTGTGTGTGTTTGTGAGTTTTAAAGCATTTCTGGATGTACATATTCAGAATAACTATTTTTTAAATGTCAAGAAACCTCCAAAAGGTATAGTATAAGTTTTTATTTATTTTATTTTTAAAAGTAAAATAATATATATACATAGTTTAAAGATACAATTCATTCTACTAAGTTTATTATGAAAAAAAATGGTCTCTGTTCTGGATTGTCACCCGCCCGCCACCCCAAGAATCACTTTAAACACATTTAGCTTTTTTTTTTTTACATTTACCTACCCCTGTCTCTAAATCAAAGTTTTTCTAACAGTAAGCAGCAGACAGATTACAGATGTGGGGAGATGTCGATCCTTTCTGCCCTCGGGAGGTGAAGAGGACCCAGGGGTGGCCTGAGCTCCTGTCTCATTGCTTCCAATCTCATCCTTTGCCATTTATTACTGTGTGCCTTATAAGTGTGTGTGTGTGCGTGTGCGTGCATGCGTGTGTGTATGCCACATCTTGAACAAGGTTGGGAAGCATTGCTAAATATAAGGCTATTTACAGATGTTTCAGCTTAGTCATTATCCATTGGCTTCATACACACACGCACGCACACGCACACGCACACACATTTCCTGTTTCTCCAACACTTCCAACATATCCCTCATAATTTTAGTTACATGAATAGTCAGTGTTTTCTGGATTATTACTAGGTAAATCCTGAACCATGCAGTAAATCAAAATTTCTTCTTTTCTGCACAGTTTTTTCTTTTTTGTGAATACTTGTGTTTATTTTTTCTTTGTTTAGTTTCCTATGTTCTTATAATTAATTTAGCCCAAATACTTTCTTGATTATCAAAATCTTCAAGTATTCTTTAAATTTTATATTCTAGAAAATATTTTTATCAAAATTCTAAGCATCTTCTCATGAATTAGATTGTCTTCTACTCTCGGGGTATAGCTATCACAAGGGGATATTCTTTCTATTTCTGGTGTTTGATTCCCTCTTACTATAGTCATGTCTTTGCTTTTGATCACTTCTTCCTTGTTTTATTGGGGCACACCATCCAGTAGCTTCACAAAAATAGGAATAATGAGAAGTAACATTTTTAAAAGACCATGGCATGCCTCACAATGTCTTTATTCTAGTGTCACCTTTGGTTGAAAGTTTGGTTGGGTATAAAATTTTAGATTGTAAATCATTTTCCTTCAGAATTTGAAGGCTCTGATTCATTGTTTTCTAACCTTCCAGCTGTGTTATTGTGAAGTCTAAAGCTGCTTTTGATTTCTCATCTTTCGTATGTGACTATTTACTTCTCTCCCTGGAAATGTATATGGTCTTTGATATTTCAAGATGATGTAGTACATTGGTATGGGTCTGCTTTTTTTCACTGTACCAGACATTTGGCAATTCATATCCTTCAGTTCTGAACATTTTTGATAAAGTTTTTCAATGACAACTTTGTTTCTTTACTTTTTATCAGCGCTTTCTTTCTGGAACTCTTATCATTGCTATATGAGAAATTCTGGGCGTATTCTAAGTTTTCTTAGTGTTCTGTCCCATTTTTCATCTCTAGACATTTTGTCCTGCTTTTGGGGAAATTTCCCTAATTTAATCTTGCAATCCTACTGATTTTTTCATTTCTGTTTTTAAATTTATATCCAAGACCCTTTTTATATTTTCAGAATATTTGTCGCTGTAAAGTGCATCGTTATTATTTTATGAATGTAATATATTAATAACATTTTTGTACAAGTTTTTTCCTTGCATTTTTTTCTATTATATCCAAGTTGCCTTTTTTTCCCCCTCGCTTGCATTTAGGTCTCTGTCTTTCACTTTAGCACCTTTTCTTAATGGTCTGATTGTTTTTTAGAGTGATGTTCTTAAAGACTGATATGAAATTCTGCGTGCTTTGCTGAAATGTATTAATCTGAGTCTTCAAAATAGAGAGGTGACCTGCGTGGGCTGCTTTGTGGAGGAAGTCTCAATGCCAGTACCTGTGTATCTTTCCTCTCGGGCTAGTCAGATTCCTTGAGACAATTTTCCCATCTTTTCTTGTCAAGACGTAGGTTTGATTTTTAGTGTTGTAGAAGTCCAATAATGAAAGGAGACTGGGAATGAGGAAGTAGGGCAGATCTCAGCATTCAGCATATAGATGTGCACATCATCCCTCTGACTTCAGTAAGGTAGTGCCATCCTTGACTGGGCTTGTGTTTCTGTGTCCAAAGGCCTTCTGAATGGACTTGGGCACAGAATCTGGAGATTTAAGCGTTTCTTAAGCAGACTTTCAAGGAATCCTCCACGTTTTAGCCCTACCCTCACTTCCATCATAAGCGATAACTGGAGCTGTACATTCCTGAATTTGGGGGCTGGCGGGGGGCGGTATTTCTGACATGAATTTAGTCACATTTTAGCTTTCCCTATTGCTAATTTAGAATTCATAGTCCTCACGTTTCCTAAGTCATTTAGAACTAGTCCAGTTGCTTAACCAGATTTCTAAGTTTTATTGCTGTTTTTGTCTTATTTTTTTCTTATGGTTTTATGCCTCAAAAATATTTTCTTCATGTCATTTTCCTAGGGTGTCAAGAAGAAGCAAGAGTATATGCGTGTGTTTATTTTGCTGCCTTCACTTGGAGATTTAGCATAGCTTTTCCCCTTTCAGCTCTTTGATTATTCTGTCCTCTCAGGTTGTAATGTCTTTCTCTTGACCTTCTTTTCCCTTCACTGAGACTCAAACCTAACCATGGCTCCAACTTCAAGCCTTCTCTAATAGCTCCAGCCTATGGGGCCACTTTATGGTCTCTGCCCTTCAAACGATTTGATTCCTGTCCACTTAATACCTGAATTTTCACATGGTACTGCTGCTAAAACTACCAATACTATTTCTAGTTGTAGTAAAAAAACAATAATATAAATGAACACTAACATTTGCCGAACGTTCAGTACTTTTCTAATTGTTATACATACTTTCTCTTACCTCATCCTTACAACTGCTCTTTTAATTAGATATTGTGCTCATCTCCATTTTATAGATGGAAAAATTGAGGCCCTTAAAAGTTCAATGAATCACCCCCAAATTCACACAACCGATAACTAAAAGAGCCAGTTTTTTCACATGCAATGATCTGATTCTAATGCCTGTGTTCTTAACCGTTCACAAGAGTTCTGAGAAGAAAGTACTATTATGCCCGTTTCAGGAATGAGGAAATAGTGGTCCAGAGAGTTTATATGATCTTCCCAAAGTTCCTTTATGGCTGGTAGGAGACAGAAATAGAGTTCTGAGAGAACAGCTTCGAGGCTCTACATTATTAAGATACTTTATTACCAAGATAAATAATGACATTTTCTAATTAGCAAAACCTCGTGTCTCACTGTGTCAGTTTTTCATGAAATCGTTGATGAACTGATTAAATACTTATCATGTGCTGCGTGCAAATGCAATACGTGATGGCAAAATGTACTTCCAGTGTTTCAACATTGATCTACAGTTTGAGAACATTTAATCCAACTACCTTATTTGGTAGATTACAGGTGATACTCAAAGAAGCTGAGTAATTTATCCCAGTTTCCATCGCTAAATACTAAAGAAACAGTGTTAAAATCCAATCATCAAATGCACTCCTGCTTATATGTAATAAAATACTTTTCACATGACTCATATTGTTAGCAACTTAAAAACAGACAACATTTTTTTCCTAGAGTATTTTATTCAGTTTCACGGCAAATCACTTCACAAAATATATTGTTTCTTACAAAGGAAATTTCTTTATGTCATATATTATATTACATAATGAAACAGAGTTGTTTTCCAACTGATGTATTTTGGCCCCAATGCATGATAAAAATCACACAAAACACCACACTCACAAATATCTATATTGTTGAAAAGTCTTTCGTTTTGTTTTTTTTTCCTGCTAAAGCATGCGTGACTCTGAACAAGAGGTCACGGTATCAGTGCAGCCTTAAAATACTACAAATCAGAAACAGCGTTCTCCTCTTGATCCATGGGAGAGGGCCTGTGTGCTCTTTCCTGTCTGTCCCTTTAAACTCGGTCTTGGGTTTTATCTCAGTTCTAAGGTAAATATTCTTTAAAAGTCCAAATCTCTTAGCTGTTCCTTTAAAAGGTTTATCTTGTGCACGTATTGCTTGTTTATTTAGTAACCCTATGAAGCTATTGAAGTGTTTGTTTAGTGGTCTTTCTAAATTATTTATGGTGAGAGCCAACCAATCTTTAGTCACAGTGAATTTCGGGTTCTGCAAATTGCTTCCCCGGTTGATTATATTTCCAATTGAGAAGTTCTACAAAGTGATCGAGCTTTGTAGTGTTAGATCTTCAAGCACCTTTGTGCAGAGAAAAGTGAGCAAGTTTTGCATACTTGATGTTGTTCTCATAGGAGTGTCGGAAAACCAGTGAACCTGTGTATATTGGGCCGGGATTATGACTTCCATATTTATTCATCTCTCTCTCTCTCTCTCTCTCTCTCTCTCGTTTTTGAGGTAGAAGTAGAGAATTGAGGAGCTTTAGTCAGGTAATCAGAAGAAACTGGAAAAGTGATGAAGACAGAAGCAAAATATAAAAACTCGCAGTAAATACATCTTGTAAGAAATGTCAACAATACAGGGGAAATGCAGTCTTGGGCTCTTCATCCTATCTTAAATCTTGGCAGTTTTACAATTCAGGGCAAAATGACCAGCATACCCAGAGCTGTTCTTCCCTAGTTCACAGAGGGGCCTCAGTACTTTTAAGAAAAGGGAGTGTTCAACTTCGTCTTTGAGGGCAAAGATTAGAATCATAGAATGTTAGCACTCAGAGGGAATTCATAGATCATCTACTTTCTAGTTCAATCTCTTTGTTTCACAGTTGAGGTCGCTCTGAGGCCAAGAGAAAGGATATAAGTTTTCCGGAGTCGTACAGTGAGTTAATGGCAAGGCATTGATCAAAACCCACCCAAATCTTGATTCCCAGACTACAGTGTCAGCAATAATGCATTAAAATGCAAGCAAAATCCAAGCTACTTAACTTGGCTGACCTCGTCTTCTGTCACTCTCTTCATTATTCCCCCTGCTCCTGTCACATTGGCCTTCTTGATCCTGGGACATACCAAGACATTTCCTGTCTCCAGATCTTGGCAATGGCTGTTCTCTGGGCCTAGAATGCTGCCTTCCCCTCCCGCTCCCCCTCCCCATTATGGGTGTTTTCTTGTCAGTCTGATCTGAGTCTCAGTCTAAATGCCATCTCCTCAGCGAAACTTCCCTGACCAAGTAATACTAAATAGACACCCAGGATCTCTTTATCATATCATCATGTTTTATTTCTTGGCATAGCACTTATCACATCTATTTTGGGTTGTGGTTGTTTCCCTAATGGAATGTGAGCTCTGTGAGCATATAGATTTTGTTTGTTTATTGTTTTCATTAATGCCTGGAGTATGCCAAGGATGTACAGGTGTATAATGAGATCATATTAAACAAACGAACAAACAAACAAAATAGTTGGTAATACAATGAAAAAAATCTCACGTGCTGACATTTGTTTTACACCCTTCGACTTCACCACGCTCTTAATATCAACCTTTATGTACATATTTTAAATTAACATATAATACATAAATTTATAGGAAAATGCACACATACATATATGCACACAAGCTTCAACCATTGGATTCTATCTAGATAAACACATATCGACATAAAAAGGGAAGAGCGATGCACATTTGATGACTTATCGCAGAGAATATTGTTTTCTTGGGGGCATTTTTGAAAATGAAAGTCTCCTTTCGTGTTAAGAGAATAATCACTAACTTTTGGCAGTGCAGAGAGCAGTCCACCGAGTTCATTAACAGCTTCACATTTAAGGCAGCTTGGGTACTGTAATGACAATGACACTCACACCTCTATGTAGCTAAAGAGGCTCAAATGTTCATCGTCTTTTTGCCTGGAGCTTCCTCGATGTGGGAGTGATGTCTGTATTTCTAGGCTCATTCTTCCTAACTTGACTAGTTTAGGATATCCTTGGTGGGAATAGAAAAACTTCCATCTTCATTCCCACCCCCAACACACCCATGCTGACTTTAATTAGAATTGTAAAGATGCTCTTAGTTTTATAAGTACTTTCTAATCAGATACCAAGTTTCCCATTTTAAACATCTGATGTTGACTCGAACCTGGCTCGCTTATGCTTGGCTCTTCGGGATGGAGAACTGGATTGTAAAGGGAACTCTGTCACCTCTGACTTTCACCAAAAGAGAAGCAGGATCTGTCTTCCTTTGTCCATCTGAGCCCTTGTTCCAGACAAAAAGTGGGGGAAGACCTTCTTCTGGAGGCAAATGAATAAATTTGCTCCTAGAGAGTCATGAAAGAGAGAAAATCATAGACATTTAAGTGACATTCACATCTCTTAGCTATCACTGGGGCAAAACCTTCTTTATCCCATCTTACCAAAATGCTCTGACATCTCCCCAGCACCAGAGGGGCTTCCACTAAATCATGACCTACTGACAGGAAGGCTATGGGCCCTATAAAGAGAATGATGTACTTTTCTCAACACTGCTGTCACCATTAACATACAGTTTGAGTCCAACTAGCATTTAAGTATTGTCTCTATAAACAAGAAGCAAACATAGGAAGCAGACTCTCGTTTTTTTTCCCTTTATAAAGGATAAGTGTATGACACCAACAACTTGAGCGACAAAGGAAAGAACATATAAACTGAACTTCATAAAAAGTTAAAACTTTTGTGTTTCAAAAGGCATTGTCAAGTGAAAAAACAGCCAAAGATTGGGAGAAAATATTGGCTAAACACAAATTGGACCTTATATCTAGAATATATAAAGAATGCTTGTAACTCAATAATAAAAAGTCTACCCAAGTAAAATTGGGCAAGGGATCTGAATAAACATTTCTCTAAAGAAGCTATGTAAATGATCAATAAGTACATAAAAAGATGCTCAATATTCCCCACTCCACCTTCTAACCTCTTCCTGGCATTAAGAAACTGCTCATCTACTTTCTGTCTGTATAAATTGTACTATTCTAGGCATTTCATTTAAGTTGAGTCATTCAGATATGTTGTTTTGTTACTAGTTCCTTTCACTTAGCATAAAGGTTTATCCATGTTGTAGCATGTATCAACACTTCATTTTATTGTCAATTATTCCATTGTACGGATGTATTAGATTTTACTTATCCTTTTATCAGTTGATGGATGTTTGTGTTATTTCCACTCTGGCTATTTGAGTAATGATGCTATGAACATTTGTGTACAAGTTTTGTGTGGATGTATATTTTCATTTGCCTTGGGTACATATACTTTGGAGTAGAATTGCCAGGAAGCATGATAACTCTGTGTTTAAATTTTGAGAAACTTCCAAACAGTTTTTGCAAGGTGGCTACAACATTTTATGTTGCCATCTGTAACGTATGAGGACTCCAGTTTTTCCACATCATCTCTAACACTTGGTATTTTCTAACACTTGGTATTTTCTGACTTTTATTTTAGCTATCCTAGTAGGAGGGAAGTGGCATCTCATTGTAGTTATTATTTATATTTCCTGCATAACTGATGGTGTCGTGCATCATCTCATGATCTTTTTGGCCACTTGTATATTTTCCTTGGAGAAATGTCTATTCACATTCTTTGCCTATTTAAAAAAAAATAGGCAATTTTTTTGTATTTATATTATTGAGTTTAAGAATTCTTTATATATTCTTGATACAAATCCATTCGCATAGATAAGATGTATGAATGTTTTCTCTCATTCCGTGGCTTGTCTTTTCCTGTTCTTGATGGTATAATTTGAAGCATGAAAGTTTTCAATTTTATATAGTCCAAATTGACTGTTTCTTTCCTTTGTCACTTGTGCTCAAGATCACATAGAGTTATTTCTATAATTTATTGTAAGGGTTTTATAGGTGTAGGTCTGACATTTAGGTCTGTAATGCGTTGTGAACTGCTTCTATGTGTTTTGAGGTAAGGGTCCTGATTAGTAATAGGGTTCGATTTGTATATACCATTTTGCTTTATTTTTTTCCCGATGTTTCATGTCTTTCGTTGTTGCTGTTGTTCTCTTCCTCCTTCATTGCCTTCTTTTTTATTAATTGAATATTTTCTAGAATAACACTTTAACACCTTTAATAATTTTAATTTTATTTTTGAGTTATTAGTAGTTGCCTTAGCACTTACAATAACAAGGTTTTTTAAATTGCTCAATAATAGTAACTATTTTTATTTTAACCAATAATTTGCACCAGCCCAAAATTTGTGTTCTGCATTCTGCCAAACAAAAGACCTGAATCTATGACTCCCAGAAAGAAATTTGGGAATTTTTGACATAGTCGATATGTATATAGGCTTAAATTGGTGTTATATTGTATTCTGTACCATAATAGATTAAATAAATTGTGGCAAGACTCAAGCTGTTCAAAGCCATAACACACACCACTGTACTCTTTTCTTCTTCTATGGGTTGCCACAAAAGATAAAATTGTCAGAACAGACTCAGTGAATCATACATCTTGCTAAACACTAGGTACTAATGATTCAAAAGATATAAGTGAGAAGGAGGCACAGATGTGGTATTCCTTTCTTGAGGGGCTTGAGCCTTCATAACCAGCTTCCTAGTTGTCCGTTTTCTCATTACTGGAATAGCAAACAAGCACTAACAACGTGTGGCGTGCATGTCAGCTCAGCCACTTAGGTCTAGAGCTTCTTAGTTTTAATATGTGTTTAGTCGTTCAGTGACAAAGATGTTACAGGATTAATTTCCATTCTCTAGCCAGCTTTATGCTATAATTGCATAAATTCTAGATTTCTTTATAGTAATCAGTATAGACAAGCACATCCTGGACAAATCATCTTTTAGGTTGCAATAGGCATCTTAACTTATCAGAATCTATTTCAGGTTTATACACTTAAGCCAAGTGGAATTAAGAAATTTTACTTCTGTATAAAACATAATTTTCTCCTCACTTTTTAAAACTATTACTATTATACATATTATGCTTGTTATGTTACAAATCCAACAATACATTTTTATAATTATTACTTTATATAATGTTATATTTTTAAATAACCGGAGAGAAGAAAGTTTAGCAGGTAGATGTTTATAAAGCATGTTATATTGACTGCTCTCTTATTTACCCTTTCCGGTTCTCTTCTGTTCTTCCCGTGGCTTTGACTGACCATCTGGTATCATTTCCTTACTCCACTACAGCTTTGTTATGGTCAGGTAGGTTACATTTCTATACGTTCTGACCTTAACAATGCAATATGCGAAACAGCCCACGTATTGTTTCATCAGTCAAGAGAAGAAAGGAGAAGAAATATGCAATTATACTGTCTCTTTCAATTACCTGCATAATTATCATTGCCAGTGTTCTTTTGCTTTTTCATGTGGATTTGAATTACTGGCTGGTGTCACTTGCTTTCAGCCAGAAGAACTTTTAGTGTTTCATTCATGAAAGGTCTGTTAGCAACAAATTCAATTTTTGTTTACAGGGGATATCTTTATTTTGCCCTCATTTTTCAAAGACAGTTTTGCTGGGTGTAAGACTCTAGGTTGACATTTTAACTTTTGACACTTTTAATACATCATCCCACTGCCTTCTGGCCACCTTGTTTGTGAGGAGATGTCAGCTGTTAATGCTATTATGGTTCTCTTTTATGTGATGAGTTATGTTTCTCTTCTGCTTTTAAGATATTTCCTTGTTTTGGATTTCATCATCTTTATGATGACATGTCTGGGTGGATCTTTGATATAGAGGTTGTTCTACCCAGAGCAGAAACAGACCATCAGGAAAAAGCACTCCAGCTGGCCTGTGGGTATTCACTGTATCAGTGGGAGCCTTTTTTCTTGGAGTGCCCCGGCTCTATGAGTAAGCATGTGGGAGGCAGACAGGCAACCGCTGGTCTTCTGGATTCCTCCCAATGTGGAACCTCTTCCCTGTAAGTGAGCTGAGACTGGGGCGAGCAGGGCCTATTATTCTTGGCCTGCTAGATGTGGGGTAGAGTTTTTGCTCAATGAATGGGGGTGAGGGAGGAGCTGGCTGAGGAGAAGAGACACGCCCTCTGCACAGTGGCTGCTTGGAATAGAGCATCTGTAGCATGGGTCTGGGGGAAATAAAAAATAGCGGCATCCTGCCCCTTCTGGTGTGAAGCCATAGTCCCAGACTGGGAGCCGAGAAGCTCGTATAACACTGAGTTGTGTGTGGGGAGGAGGGGTCTAGTGGTGTAGTCTGTGGCTACATGCCCATGCCACAGGCTCTCGATATTCTCGTTGAAATTTAGTAGATTTTCTTAAATGAATGTTTCTATTTCCTGTATGCCCTAAGGAAAATTTCTAGAGATTTTAAATGATTAAAAAATATAATTTTCACCAGTTAAATTGTGAAACGGAGGGATAGGGTTCTCTGAGCTCCTTATTCTGCCATTCTGAAAGTCCTGAGAGAACTAGTTTTAAAGTTAAAGCTAAATGGGAGAAATCACTTCTATGTGCATTTTATTTTTATTTCATCTCTCTTCTACTCACATGCTTCAGAGTATTTTCCACTGCCTTGAGTCCTGTTATTTATTCTAGCCTCTGCATTTTTCCCTTACTTATCTTCAATATTCCGCATTTCATAGAACCTTTATTTCACACAGGTCATTCATTTATCTTCTGTTATTATCCATGCATCCTAGTGTTTGTTTTTGCCTCTTTGTCTTTTTGTCAAAAATAGCCATACTTGTTCTTTATGGTTCATTCCAGACATTCACAGACTATCAGAGCTCAAAATGTATCCCATTCACCAAAGCAACAGGACCACTTCTACTAGATCGTTCCATGCTGCTCTTTAGTTTGTTACATGTGTGCCATTTGGACCCAGCTTAATTTTAAGCACCTGAAGTAGAAACTGTTTCTCATGTTTGTCTGCTCCCTCTCGGCACTTTGCCTAGAACTGGTCATGCAGTGAGGATTTGGTGAATTTTTTAGAGGGAATTCTCCATGCATGTTCAGTTGCAACTTACAGGAACCTCTTCTCTTCAGAGGGGCAAGTACAGTCGTGATAGATGAGTTTCTATTTAAATTTTAAATAAAGGAGGATTATGAACTTTGTTCAGTTTATGGTTCTTCCTATGAAACAAGTGTTTGCTCATTAATACCATATTTATAGTTATAGTATATGAATATACCCAGTTTCAGTTGTCTAAAAAAAAAAACTCATATTGGAGCAGTTATTATAAAAGCCCAAGGACTAAAGAGTATCTGGAAATATAGTTTTTGTTGTACAAATTCATAATATTACATTTAGTGAGCATTTATTAAAACTAGACATCATGTGAGATGTCATGGATTTGCAAACTTGAATCACCCTAAGGAACTTGGGATCCAATGGAGAAGATTCTAATAAGAAATAACAACAACAACAACAACAAATCTCACCAGCAATATAAGGCAAACTGTAATTAAAACAGTGTACTGTGGGTTTCTTAAGTCCTTCAACTGAGAGACTCTGGTCATGTTCTCATTGAGGAGATGGCACTTTAGAGCCTCCTGGGTTTTGAATAATAGGCAGGCTCGTAGGAGCAATGCGATAAGCTGGGGCTTCCAAGCAAAGGAGATCAAACAAAGCCCCAGAAGGGACAATTGCAGGGCTTTTTAAAAAAATTTATGAGCATTCCAAAATATTGGTATCATGGGGGCTGTGGTGAAGGGCAGTGGGGTGTAAGACTGGGTGTTCAGGTTGAACCAGATCGTGAACGAGTCGACAAGTTTTCTGTTTATTTCATTCACACCATTAGGATACAATTGAGTTACTGGTTGTTTTTTAATCAGGCACTGCATAATTAGATCTAGATCTACGCTGTTCAATAAGGTAGTTACTTAGCCACGTGTAGGTATTTAAAATTAAATTAATAAAAATAAATTAAAACTCAGTTCCCCAGTTGTACGAGCCATATTCCAAGAGGTTAATAGCCTTATGTGGCTAGTGCCTACTGTATCATACAGTATACGACATTTGAAATTTCTATTAGACCATGTTGTAGTCGATTTTAGTCTCACACCAGTATAAAGTAGGGTTCGCGGGGTTTGGGAAGCAGAGATGAGGAGATGGGAAAGAAGCAGTGTATTCGATAAAACGTTCTCAGAGTAATCCAAGTGAAAGGTCATTGTATTCTCGACTGGAGTGGTGGCAATGCAGGGACAGCTGAGGCGACTGCTGTAACACACACATTCGATATTGACAAAGAATTTTACGAGTAAATAAGTACTTGTGAGAAATGAAGGGAAGTAGATAAGCTAAAAGAGAAAGTTAGCATACTCTGAGTGCCTTTCATAGAATTAAGGGGAGGGTAAAAAGGAGTTGACAGATTACTGAAATAATGAGTACAGTCTAGTATGCTTGGTTTGAGTTTCCTGTAGAACAAGGTAGAGATTTCCAGAAGGCATATTCTGGAGCTTGTGATAGAAGACTGTATTTATAGTAGTATTTCTTACATAGGAATAATAGTTAAAATCATAAAGAAAAGATAATGGGGTCAAAGAAAATACCTAGTAGTATTTCCCTATGTTTGTTTCCCTTTTGTTCAATTCTTGGTTAAAACAATCTAGGTCATAATTTCAAGTGATAGCCATTGTTTCCAATTATTTTGTTATCATCTTGGTTTCTTAAGAGTGACTTTGCATGTTCAGTGACCCAAAGGTTAGTTTATTTCTTCAAGGCATCATATGTACATTTTACCAAATACCGTCAAATGATTTAAGATACTGAACTTTTCTTGTATAGCACAAAGACTAAACTTGACCCAGGAAATGGAGTGGTACATGTGGTAGTCAATTTTGTTTGTACATTTAAAGATGACTATTGAAATAATAGCACATATTACTCACTGATCTCTAATTGCTAAATTCGTATCTGTATATCCTTAACGGATTGTATTCATTTAATTCATTCAGGAATATTTACTGATTATTTACAAGATGAATAAATGAAGGAAATACAAAGACTTGTACAACTGAGATCCTCGCTCCTAAGGATCTCACAATTCAGTGAGAGAACAGATGTGAACACAGATAATCACAGTACAGTGTGATGAGTGCTAGAGAATTATAAAGGGAGGGAAGCATGGTAATTGCTATGGGCACAGAGGAAGGGAACATTCTCCGGGAATGGGGGAGGTCAATAAAAATTCAGAGTAGATGACTTCTGAAGTAGATGTTGAAGAATGAGGAGGGTGGCACCTGCAGAGACATCGGCGTGGAGAACCTGGGGTTACTTATTATAATACAGCAGCTAGAAGACAGGTGAGGCCAGATTCAGAACAGCCTTTTATGTTGTTCTAATGAGTTTGGGTTTGTTTTGGAGGAAACATAACAAAGGGGAATCACGCAAGGGTTTAAAGCTATGAGAATGCATCATTGAATTCTGTTTTAGAAAGATACCTATCAGCAGTGGCGCAAATGGATGGTAGACTGGCGATATTGGAGGAAACAATTAGAAACCCGCTGTCGTAAACCAGACTTGAGGGAAGGCTAGTAAGAAGTGGATTCCAAAGGTATTTAGGCATTAATGACTATATTGGGCATTCATTATACTTTAGGTGTAAGTTAGAAGGAATGTCTGGGATGATACTCAGACATCTGGCTTTGGTGCCTGGGCATAAGAGGTACCAGTCCTTGAAGCAGAGGTGCTTGGGGAAGAAGCAGGTAGAGAGAGTAAAAGAGCGTTCCAGTTTGGTAATGTTGAGGTTGAGGTTCCCTTGGACACCCCTCCCCACGGGGAGATGCGCACTTGGAGCTATGGTTCAGGTGTGGTTCAAATATTCTCTCTTATCTGTACTGAATGACCTATTTATTCATCTAGCGCATATTGGTCATTTAGAGTCCCAATTTTATTTCCATTCTGTGCAATAAGGTCTGGTGCGGCTGATAGAAGGTGAGATGCCATTTTATGAGCTTACACAGAATAGGAATGGATATGAGAGAGACATTGTGGCATCTTAGGTTGCCACATTGACTTGAATCTCATATACGTTCTTCTTTCTTGCCCTGGAATGTCCCTCAGAGATATTTCACTAATGCTTTCTTTCCCATAACGTATTCTCTCTTCGATGTCTCTCTTTCTGTCCCTCTGTCCCTCCCTGCTTCTTTCTTCCACCTCACCCCTCTCATTTTTCTTTTTCTTTTTTCTTTAGATTCTTTTCCTTCTGGATATTTTTTCTTGCTTGAAAGCTACGTTTCTGTCCTGGGCATTCCCTAAGACCCCTTTTAACCCTCCTCTTCCATCTGCTGCATAACAGGTCTTAGAAAACCAGCATTGAAACCAGCATTTGGAGCCAGAGTGAAACTTAGGGAAAATTTCATGTAATGCCTTGATTTTGCTGATTTTGAGTTTACAGAGAAGAAAACTTGTTCAAAGTCACATCGCTAGACAGTGCCTTGCATGCACTTTTGATTATCTATATCCCTGTATATTCAATTCTTTGAACATACTTTCTATTTATAGTACAAATATATACATCATGGGTTTTTAAAACATAAAACATGAGTTACTGGTTACAAATTCATTTACATTATACATTAAGAAACACATTCTGAGATTTGTTTAAAAATGTTTCTTCTAGCCCAGTTGAATTTCATCATGTTTGTTTATTAATTTAATGAAATTGCATTCAGATTTCCTGGTGAGTTTTTTTCAGTTTACTGTGTAAATAGAATGCTTTTCAAATTAGACCGGTCTATTTAATATGGTTTATAAGTGTCAATCTGTTGAATTATGAATGTATTTTTTAAATGATGCCCTTTAAAACACATTTACATTTTCTGGTCTTTGAATTAATACATACTCATTATACAAAATTTAGAAACTATTGAAAATTAGGCAGAAGTTTTAAAAAGTCATGCATATCTGATTACAATTATACAGTACATATTATTTTAGTATAGCTTTTCATTAATTTTTCCTCTGCATGTTAATTGGATTCTTCTATAATACAAATCTCATTCTTTTTTTTCTAACCTCATACTTTAGAGTATTTCTAATATATATATATATATATATATATATACATATATATGTATATATATATATATACATATATATATGTATATATATATATATCTCCTTATTACCAATTTTAATGGCTTTGCAATATTTCATCATGCTTCTATACTAGATATACCAATCTATTAATGCCCTTGTCTTTTGGATATTTAGTTTATTTTCTATTTTTAATAGTATATATAATGCTATAAAGAATATTGTTGGATTTAATGTTATATCATATTTTGGAGATTGTTTCTTTATAATAGATGTCCAACAATAGACACACCGAGTGAAAGGGGACAAACGTTTGTGTATGAGGGTATGGCTTTTGACCTGGGGTCAGCACAACATACATGCCACGAGTGACTTCTGGATAGTTTTGATGAGTATAGTCTGAAAACTCTCACTCCTGGACTCCCCCTGGGACCAGTAGAATATATTTTGAAATTGATTGAGATAAAGGATAAAAGTGTTAACTGAAGAAGCAGAGGTTTTGCCTTGATCCTGTTAACTTGTCCATATAGATCATAAACTTTGACTATATTAGCCTTAGACTTAGAATAATTAATCTAATGAGGTCCACTGTCTATACTGCTAGAATGTAGATTTTATAAATATGTATTACAATAAGAAATATTCAATCTAATGCCTCTATTCTACCAGGAGACGATGGGAATGACTCATGCCAGTGCCACAGCTGAAATCTAAACCTCTTGATTCCCAGATAAGAGATCTTTACCTGAATACTAGGAATAGTTATTTCATTGAAGCTGAGTTAAACTTGGTTGTCTTTACTCCATTAGAAAATGCTCTGCCTTGAATTTCCTAGACTCCCAGATATGATTTACATGGGTGAAGACAGATCTTGATTGCAGATATTTGGGAAGCAAAGATACTAGAAAACAATTTATTCTGTTGGCATGTCTCTTCATCCAACTCCAATAATTTGATATCCACAGATGAACAAGTTACTGGAGAGACTGATGCTTTCCATTGTAGCAATGCAATATATATGTTGTAGTACCCTCACAGAGAAGGGCAACATTGATGTTGCAAATAGATCTGGGGAAGATCTATTGCAGACAAGTGATTCTTAGGCTGGATCTTGAGGAAGAAGAGTCATCTTTGACTCATAGACAGGCAGAAAGGGCATCCGAATGAAGGAGCAGTCTGCGTAGGAGTAAAGAGGCATGAAACTCGGTGTCATTCATCACTCTGTAGGGCCGAACATGTGAGGGTGAGAGGAAGGCGGCTGTGGAAGTTTGTCAGGGAGCCAGAGCCGAGGCCTGTCAGGGAGCCAGAGCCGAGCCCCTCAAAAGGGGACTTTATTTGGTGGAGGATGGTAAGCCAGTTGATACTTCTAGCCAGAGAAGACAGTTCATTGTGTATATAGAATAGTAAAATGTAGTTAAAATTGTTTAAGTTAACATGCCGCGGAACAAATTGCATGTTTTACATCTCGATACAGTATCGAGTTGACATGTGCTATGGCTTCATCAATCAAGGGGAATTTTGCTGAGATTGTAGTCGGTGATGTGTAATTCACCCTTTCCTCCATTTCTGTGAACAGGAATATTTTTAGAAATTATGCCCAATTGTTTCGTGAGTGAAGTAGTCACAAGAGCTACCAAAAGTAGTGCTTTAGTGAAATCCTTCTCTAGATGATCTTATGTCTGACCTTCTGTACTTTATCTTCCAAAGATCAACTTGTGGTGTTAATTATGGGGTAAGTAAGCAGTTACTTCCTACAGCAAATCAGCCAAAGTCCAGGTTTGCTCTGGAGGTCCCAGGGATCAGAGCTCTGTGTTTCTTCAGGTTTCAATTTACCAGCCTCAAACCACTTAAAAGCAGGAGGAGGAAAGACTGGGGAGTGATCAGTTTACAAGTGACCTGGGAGTTCACAGCTTTCATCCCTAGAAATCACAGCCCATATAATAGGCCTTGCGCAGATACAATTGGGACAAATTGACTCAGGCGTCTTGCTTCCAGAAATGAAAACCCTTCTTTTCCCTTATCAGTGTCCCCATGGCTGAATTGATGGAATCAAGCATTTGATGGAGAATGGTAGTTGTTCTAAGGTCAAATAGAGGATGTAGGTCCTGAGTTAGAGTGTAGGCTGTTAAGTGGCACCCAGCTGTGTTAATTGGTTAATAGGACTCTAGCTAGTTTAGGGACTTAAAAGTCTTGCCAGAGGAACCATGCCTAGCAGGTTTTTTCTTTCTAGGCAAGTGAGAGATTGAACTGTGGAACAGTGTACAGCCGGCACATCTTCAGACTACGCTACTGTTGTATCAAATATTTCTGGATTATTTTGTATATGCTTTTAAAATTTTTGAATGTTTTCAAGAAAAACCGATATTTCCAACTTGGCACCTGAAGTTGACTTTTAGAGGCAGCTTGAGTTGCCAGGAACCCAAGCTAGTGGGTATGGTGATAATTGTTGCCAAATAATCATCCTCAGGAAAAAGAAATGGAACTTGAGAGAGAGCCAGAGAGAGAGAGAGAGAGTGAGCAAGCAAGCAAGAGAGCAGATTATCTCATGTGATTTGCCAGCTAGTTTTCATGGCACTTTGCAAGTAGAATAAATATAGAATATGAAGGTGATTGCTTTCTATATTCCTTTGGATATAGAAAGTCTGGCTATTTATTAGGAATTCAATAGTCTTGCTTTAAGGTTATGTATCAAACAAACAATTGGAGCAAAACATATAGGTACTTCATAAAGTCGCAAGTATCTTGAGACTACATCGTTATCAAGTTATAACATATTACAGATGGATGTATAATATAGTGACTATACTGACACTGTTCGGTGCTTTAGTCTGAGAAAAGACATTCCTATTAGTTCTTATCACTTATCGATTAATGGTAATTATTCTCCAATTTGTCACTCATTCTATGCCTAGCATATTTTAAAAATTTAATTCTATACTTGACACCTTCCTATTTAAAGCCTTTCAGTGGCTCCCAAGTGACCCACAGAACAATGTCCAAATGTCTCAGTCTGCCACTGTCAAAGGCCAGAATGATGTGCCCTGAATTAGTCTATCTAGCATCCTCCAGGACTGCTATTTTCAGTCCACATCGATATCAGGTTATGACATATTACGGATATTCCATATTACATACGACATACAACATATTACAGTCATTCCCTACTAACCACGACAACCTCAATTTTAGCTATACCTCTGCCAGAGTTTCTGTTATTTTTCCCTCCCAACATAAACTCCACCCATTCTTGAAATGCAACTTGGTTACCGAAGTCTCTCCACCTTTGTTAAATGCCCTTCTCAACAAGTTCTCCAACCACCACCTTCCCCATCATCTCAATGAAACTGTTCCCATTAAAGTTACCCTCAATCTCCTTGTCATTAAATCCAGTGAACACTTTTTAGTGTTTATTTGTCTTGACTTCGCAGCAACATTCGATACCGTTAACTAACCCCCTTCTTAAAATATCCTTTTTCCTAGCTTCCATGACACGATTCTCTCCTAATTTTCCTCTGGGTTCCCTTATTCTCCTTTGTGGGAATTTCTTCCTCTGTCCATTCGCTGAATTGTTATATATTTCTCAAGGTATCATTTCCGCTGTCACATACTTAATTACCTCCCATGTGTTGATGATTTCTTAATTTATATTTTCAGGCTATCTCTGCATTGTATGCTTGAGATCCATATTTTCCATTGTCTAATGGGTAGAAACAGTTGATGAGCCCACAAGCATCTTAAAGTCACTATGCCCTACTCGAAGTCGTTATTTTTACTCTTCAATCTACCCCTTTCATGGCCGCTAAACTTGGACAACAGTACTATCATATTCAGCTTCTCAAGTTAAAAAACTGCTATAATCCTTGATTATTCTTTCCCACGTCCAATCAGACATGAAAACTAAATAAATACCTAAATTTTAAAAACTAAATAAAACTGTTTCTATCTGTATCTCTCTCTATCACTCTATCTGTCATCTACCTATTGTTTATCTATCTAGAAATAGATATCTGTGATATCCTCTTCCATTCATCCTTATTCTCACGATTCTAGTTTAGGCTATTATAATCACTCATGGATTTTTACCAGTAGTTTCTTAACTAATTGTTCTTTATGCCTTCTGTTTGGATACTATCCCCCACCCCACCCCCACCCCCCCACCCATGATCATTCTCACTGCAAGCAAAGTGATCTTTATGAAATACAAGCTGATCATGTCATGCTTTTACTAAAAACTTTTCACTTGACTTCCTGTTATCTTCTGGATGAGCCCCCAAACTCTTTAATATATTTCATAGGACCCTGCATTAACTGCATCTCTTATTAATTCTCCCCTGGTACCCTGCTCTAACCGTAGTGAGCTGGTCTTTTCTTCTGAATGTATTAGAATATCTCTGCCTGCTCACCTCAAAGCCTTCTCTTGCTTGGAGCATCCTCGCTTCATGTCTTTGCCTTATTCTGAGAAAGGCTCAGGGAACCCAAACCCTCACGTCACAGTACAGTACCCTCCTTTGAGTTCCCATGAGACTAGTGTAGCCCGTTGGTTACACTATGTTATGTTTTTTAAATGTTATTCTGTATGTTTCTTCCTAGGCTAAAAGTCTTATATTTCCATCTTTTAATCCCCAGAATCTAGCCAATACCTTACCGAACATTCGTGGATGACCTGGTCCTCCCAGTGCCATTGCCCACCTTAGAACAACCTCTTTATTAAGCTGAGTGCTGATTGTTCTCTCGTTGCATAGATTTCATCCTGCTATTCATAAAAATTTACTGTCAATCACTTATAGAGTTTCGTTATGCTCCAGACACTGTAGCAGACATCTGCATGAAGTCTCAATTGTTTTTCCTTAAATACGAGGACTACAGTGTCTGCCACACAGTGGAGTATCCAGGTAATTTTGCTGAAGGGTTCTATAACTAAAGGGATTTCATAATATTTTTGAAAGAAATAGGTATAGATATTGAAGCTTCTGTACATGGACAAAATCTCAGCCATGTAGCTTAGAATGGCTCACTAAGGGCTATTTCCCATGAAGTAAGTTTCCAATAAGATATTTTGAGTTACTCAAAAATAATCTTGAATGCTTTGTTTTAGGAAATCTGCCTCTTAGACTGACAGTTTCACAGTTTCCACAGCAATATGAGCTGCTAAGTGCTCATGGAATATACTTCCTGTCTCCCACTCTAGTCTAGAAGGGTTGGAGATTGGGAGACAGAGGGATGTCTTCTCTGTCCTCAGAGAGCACCAAGTCTTCCTAAGGAGGTAAAAATCTGCCCTTATTAACTAGTGGAGATGTAAGGCAGCTAAAATGACAGCGCTTGCTCATTTAAATTCTTAGGTCTCAAGTGCCCCAGTATGTGAGCCAGAGAAGGTGTTAAAGGTCAGAGTGTGCTGAGAAGTCCCAAATCTAAGTTGGAAAATCTTATCAGGGACTACAAGGGTAGCAATCAGTCACCATCCTATGTATCATTCATGGCTCAGAAGCTACATTTGTTCTTTTGTTTTGGCCCCACAGCAAGCCTATAATACCATTGTGACTATAAGTATTGCTGTCTTAACGATAAACAGGGTACATGGAGTACAGAGTACATCTGCTTTCTCACTAAAGACTGCTAAGGAAATATCTACATGCCACTAAATATTTCTTTTTGATAATCAGAATTGATAAAAGTGATGAAATGACTAATCAAATGCCTTTCGTTTTAAAATTATTATAGCACTATATATGCTTTTAGCATTTGATACTATCTATATGAAAAGTATATAGCTCACTGCTTAGAGCAGTGACTGGTACTCAAAACATGAAAGCTATTATGACTATCTGTGTACTTGACAATGGATTTTTTGTACACATCCAAACACACTCTAAAGAATATTTTTCTATTTGATGTCAAGTACTAATTTAGTGCTTCACTCTCCTGTAGAAGTTTATGATGACAGAGACCTTTATTAGCATGAGAAGACTGATACTTCCTTAAGAGGCTTTTGTGGTTCCACATCTGTGTACATAGGATGGAAAATGAATACCATGGTTATGGAAGCTATGTTTGAGGAAATTATCTGAATTTGTCTAACTGTATCTATAGTGATAAGGTTAGAAGAAAAGATAAAAGTTCTTTCCAGCCCTCAGAGTCTAAGAATTTTCCTTTCTCCATTGAATCTTCATTTAATACAGGGGTTAAGAACTTAATCCTTTTTATGCCACGTATTTATCATTCTTCAGTTTTAACATCTATACAGAAGCATATACATTTTCTTTAAATAGCACATGTTTTGGCCAAAGCTGCATTTCAAACTACTGGTTTTATTGTTAATTTCACCTATAATTATTAATTTAGAAAGTTTGTCTATGTTCGACAAAACAGTAGTCAATAGTTATTAAATGGGAAAAGAAGTGTCTGGTTCAAAGCATATACTGTGACAAAAAGAAAATAAGCCTTTGGATAAAAATTCACTTCAGGAAAATATATCTTGTAAAAATCTGAACCCACCAAGAATTATTGCGATTATTCATAATAGTTGGTTATCATTCATTATACAAAATAATTCTGAATTTTGGGGAGTTCAGTTTAGCAACATGAGTAATTTCATAAACTTTCTGAGGGTATCTCAGACACCATGTTTTCGGAGTATCCTTCCACATACGTGTTAAAACTCTAAAATTCTGAATGACTGCCTAGTGGAAAAACTTCATCTGATCCAATGGTATAAGATATAAATATGATTCTTGCCCATCGTTTTTTCATGATATGTACACATATTTAATTTTCAATGAGTTAATAATATGTCATTTTTATTATTTCTATGTGGATTTCTTTTATCATGTGGTATGATTTCAGTATACTGTTTATCACATTTATTCTATATTTTAAATTTCTAACAACCGGCACATATCTCAGAATTCTCCAGCAAATCTCAACTAGCAGACAGTGGAAAATCAATTCTGCTTGCAAGTGATTTGGCATTTCCTATCATCTCTCCTTCCATCTTCTTTCCTTTTTTACTACTTTTAGTTTAGTCAGTTGACCACAGTCCTTCCGTTAGAGTCTAGTTTATTTCATTTTATTTAATGTGCTTTAATTTTGTCCCCGAAGTGTGAACATGTTTTTTTGTTGCTGTTGTTGTTTTTTCTTTTCTTTTCTTTTTTTTTCTATGTGTCAGGACCTAGCAAACCCAAGGAAACTTTCTGAAATTCTAGCCCCTTGTGCGGCCCTTAGTTGGGCAGTAATTAGATCATTATGTACTACACTAACAGATTTAGTGCTTTCATTCCCACAGCAGCCTGCAGGCCCCACCTGTCAGCTGGGGAGAGACAATCTCATAAACCTGCCAATACTATGATTTAGCTGAATACATGTTTGTTAATAAATCTTTCATCGTATTATAATCAAAGAGCTCTTTCAGTTTATGACCCACCTAATGAAGGATTTGGGGTGTCTGTTCATCAATTAGATGTTTGTAAAGAGAAAGCTAACGGGTGTCATTAGCATGTATTTACCCCTTCACCGCAGGTGAAGAGTGGAGCGAGAGAGGTGGTAAAGGAAATGAGGGAAAATGTTAATTAAAAATAAACGCATGGTGTGAGCTACATCCAGTTACCTTGAAAAGTAACGGATTGTGAGAAAAATAAGATGTTTTGCCATCGTTTCAAGTCAGTAAGCCACTGGGATCTACAGTATTTCTTTATCAAATGCCTTTTCAAAGATTTAAGGGCCACGTTGTCGTCCAAAGAATTCGATGAGGTTCTCTCCATTATGGGAGTATAATTACTGATATGTTGGAAACGAAGTTTAGAACTAGTGAGGGCTTGCAATCCATGCCAGTGTACAACGATGAAAAGTCATACTGTCTTTTTCACATTAATGCTATGCATTCAGATTTCAGTTTCATAATTTATTTGTGCTTTGAATTATCATCGGTTAAAATATTCTCTTGGTTACTTTTCTTAATACATGGAGGATAGATATTACTGTGGACCTGGTATCTTTAGAAAGAATGAAACATACTCCTCACTGAAATATACCCAAGATTTTAATGAATGCAAAGCAAATATAAAGGGATATGCAATTTGCTAAAATTATAAAGTAGGTTGTATCTTCTACTGAAAATCTTTAAAACTGTAGCCACCAACTGCCTGGTTAATTTCTCATGCCATTCTCTGCCCTACCAAAGCTCTTCTCTGTGGCCCAGTTCTCAGCTGCCATTGACTGAGATCCAGACAAATAAATCTAGGGAAAGCAACAGTATACTGACCTTAGTTTCCCCTGTGTTTCCTTCCAACTCTAGAGCAGATTATATTTCAATTCCATAATCAACAAATAGTTCTGAAAAGCAAATAGAGAGAGTGAGGTCAAATAGAAACCCCAACGGGCTGTATAGAAAGTCTTCTCATCTCCTTTGTGGAAATTTCCAGCCTTCATATTCACTCATCAGGATGTCCTCTTTACACGCTCATGCCATTGAAATCTTTGGGCTGCTCCAGACTCCACCTGAAGATGGATGATTTTTTATGTTGTATCTGCATTCATTGCTTTCTCTATTTCCTTTCCTTTGAGATATTTCCAGCATCAGGAAGTTTCACTCACCTTGACCATTGTTTTCACATATTTGGGCTACACACATGGGGTTGTTGTTTAATTTGCATCCAAGAGGATGGACAGGAAGGAAAGCAGACAGTAGAGATATCATCCATTTCCTAACTGAATCATAACACTCTATTTTCATGACTTTGTCACACTGCAGAAAAATGCAGGGCACATTCATATGAAGAACCATAAACAATGAGAGTGTGACAAGTTTCTTGTTGAGCATCTCTATCCTAAATGTAAAGACTAAGCTTGAATTTGGAGGGAATTATTAGCTTCTCTGATGATACTTTCCCCTAATAAAGTCCAGATTAGGCTCAAAATGAATGTGTAATTTCCTACTGCTCGAATTTTGAGTTCTTATGTAAAGATCACCATTTTTACTATTTTAATAATGGATCTGCAGAAATAAGGCTGCTGAACCGATGCTTTAGCATTGCTAGTGGAAATTTAACATGTGTATGTGTTGGGTTTTGTTTTGTTTTGTTTTAGAGTGAAAGCTTTGGTGTTGGACACATCTGGTTATACATAGTGGCTTAGCCACATGCTAGATGTGTACTTTGGGCAAGATAATGAACTTTCCTAAACAATGGTCTCCTCACTACTAAATTAGAGATGAACAAACTTGAGTTGTAATGATTAAATGAGAAAAATGTACATGAAATGCTTAACTCAACGCAAAGCACATAGTGAGTATTCATTTAAGATAGCTGCTATCCTAGTTAGTGTCTCTATTGGTGTTGGATTTTCTAGACTTTACATAGTCTTTAGATTATTGGAATATACATATAAATGAACAAGACAAACAAATAGAGACTCATGGACATGGACAATAGACTAATGGGTTGGGAGAGGGTTGGGAGAAGAGGGGATGGGGGTGCTAGATGGGGTAAAAGGGGTCAAATATGTAGTGACAGAAAGAAATCTGTGACCACACAATGTAAATATATATATGCCTTACTGTTAAAATGTACAGCTGAAACTTATGAGATTTCATTAACCAATGTCACCATAAAAAATAAATAAATTTTAATCATCATCATCATTATCATCATCATCATCATCTGTACTCTGGGCATACATATTTTGTTGAATTACCATATCAGTGATTGTTATTATTATTTGTGTTTCTTTAATATCTCACACAGCTTTTTTAAAAGTACTCTCACAGAAACATATAAAAACAATTTTATGTCACTTCAGAGCATGTATTAAAATGTTTTCTAATTTATTATTATCAAAAATATTCATTTTTTTTTAGTTTTGATTTATTATGGAAATATGTATGTATTTCAACAGTTTTCATGAGCATCCTCAATATTTTTTGGCTTTAAGTGAATGAATAAAAGGAACACCTCTCAAATAGATGACATATTGAGGTAAATACAGAATTTATATGTACAAAAACAACTTGAAGTTGGGGGAGTTACGACACAGTCTGACTACACTCACACTTACCTAAAATGCTGTGTGTTTCCAGGTGAGGGTAGGTAGCTAACTTAATTTCTTTGTACATTCTGATTTGGACCAAGTATATACTATCTATTAAATAAATTTGCTAGTTAAATATGGTCTCGGAAATGACAGAGACTTCTCTGTACCATGCAATAATTCCATAATGACCTTAATTATTTTAGCTTTTTCAAAATAACCAATTAATGCCTTTCCTCAAAGTCAAAAAGCATTCCACATTTTTATATCACCAAGGGAAAAAAAGGCCAACACCAATAGCTCATGTCCATCCCGGTGTGGTGGTCCCAGGGCCTTATTGCATACCTCGGTGTCTACCACCCAACTCTGGACCCAATAGGAAACAATACTCTTTGGTCTTGTTTCAGGCCTCCCAATTCCTTAGCACCTTGCACTCTGTGGTAAAAACAACATCTTTGAGGATTATTATGTGTTGGTGACTATTGGCCTCCTTTAAGTTCAGTTATCTCTTTTGCATGACCAAAATAGGAAGGAGGGAATGTGATTTCATAACTACCCTGAGGTTTCCTGAAAGAATGATTAGTTAAGAAATCCAATCGATGAAAAAGCCCACCCTAGTATATTAGGAATCCAGGGAAGCAGGCTTTCCTCAGAGGACATGGTGTCCCGGAGGGTGGGGCACAGCCTAGGGCTTTAGCGAGATTGGGGCGTGTGCTGGGAATGCACATGAATGGGATGGACAGAAAGGCAGAGTGTACACGATGCCAATATTGTTTATGACTGGGGGTGTTAATTTTGATAATCTAAGGTAATGTGTGCTGGATTTTTCTACTGTAAAATCACTATATTTTTTTAAATTAAAAAGTACCTTGAATTGTATACCTTACTACTTTTAGAATATGCCAATGTCCTGTATCTAATCATGTTTTGATCCGCTTCTTTAAGCATTCATTGACGGGTCTTACCTGCAACAATTATTACAATCATAATTGTAATAATTACAGCTATTATAATTACAAAAAGTTACTATTTTTTGTTTGCCAAATATTGATTTTATATTTCCATCATTCTGTTCTCTTACTGGGACTCTAGAAAAATACTGCTTTACCTTATTTACTTATTTATTTATTTTGTTTATATAAGCATGGAGTCCTGAATATTTCTTTATTCCTATAGGTTATAGTCTGTTACTATCATTATTTACTTTATTGCTCAAATTACTCAAATTCAGGCATTGTGAACTCCTTTAAGTTGACTGAGATGGTCTTGTGACATGGCTATACCAATTTTTGAGCATTTACTTAATTTCTGGAACCATAAGATATTCCAGACTACTCATGTACTTTCCCTGTTCCAGTCCTAGAATCGAAATCCACAGAAAATCTTGTGAATTTTGATAGGAATTACATTAAACCTATGAACCAATTTGGGAAGAATTGACATCATTACTATGTTGAGTCTTCCAATCCATGAATATAGTGTATCTTTCCATTTATATATGTCTTCTTTGATTTTTTTCATGAGCATTTAGTAATTTTAAGCATAGGGATCCCATACATATTTAAAACATAAGTATTTCATTTTCTTTGGAACAATTATACATGGTATTATATGGGGTTTTTTTGTTTGTTTGTTTTTTTATCTCTTTCACCCATTTCTTTGTCCTCAAGGTTTGATGTTTCTGAATTAGAGACTGTACATTTCTATAGAGGATAGCTTTGTTTGAAACAAATCAAATATGCCTGTAACATTCAGACATTACTCTTCCTCCTTTTTCCTCGTACCAAGATCCAAATACCCAAGAAATCTTACCATTATTTTATCTAGTCTCTATACAGTTGACACTTCATTCAAGTGCATTAAAAAAAACTTGTACATTTGCTCTTTCTCTGCCATTAACTTGCTGTGAAACTTTGTCTATTTCTCCTGTGCCCTGGTGTCCTCATCTGTCAGTTGAGGTAATGTTCCTTTTTCTGGCTCCCTCAAAGGGATGGAGTGAAGATACAGTGCGATAAAGGACAAGAACATGCTGTAAAACAAAAACAAAAACAAAACAAAGGAAAAAAAAAAACAAATGCAATGTGAACAAATTTCTACCAAGAAACATATTCTGAATTCTTAGGTTGGCTAAATGTCCTTTCTCTGTGCTCTCACAATACTCTTACATCCACTTTATCACTTAGAATATTTTATTGGCATTATAAACGAATTTACGTCCAAGAGGCATGAAATGTTTATCTTCATAGCTTCTGCCCTTAAGTTCACAGTCACATCTATTTTGTCACACCAAAGTTCATCAGTAGAAGAGCTGTGTCCCTCCAGAAGTAGACTCAGTTTCTCGGGGTTTCCTCTTGGCCTCAACAGCCTTTAGTTACACATGAGGAAACCTGGTCGGCCTCCTTGGTCAGGATCCATGATGCCGCCTATTTCCATGAAGACATCACCATAAAATCTGCTGAGGTAAGGAAACCTTTACCTCTCATCCCAAATTGCCCCAGCATTTCTGAACCTCCTTAATACCAAAGCTTCATCTCAAAGAAACTGGATGACATTCAAATAGAATCATAAAATGTCAGTTTTTAGACTGCTAGGAAATTCTGTTCTGAAAGCAGTTATTTCTAGGAGGAAGAGGAAGGCCATGAGGGAAGTAGAAGTAATACTTTGATGAGGGCATGGCCTGAAAGGAGAGGATAGCAGCTCCTCATCTTTTAGTTTTTCTCCATTTTGCCAAAAGTCCACCCTTGTCCCCTCTGTTCTTTAAGCTTAAGAACACTCTATCCCTAGGCAGGGTATATCTGGGCCCTTCCGGGATAACTAGAGGTCAGTAAGAGGGCATTTCCTCAGAAGATGACCCCGAGGATTCCACATGCATGTACATTAGAAACTGAGTACTAGTTTGCGCGCTAATGACCTGGTTTGACTTAGATCAGATCAAGCATGTAACTGTGAGTTGTAAACCCTGATGGGCTGTTTCAGTGTGGGGGTGGTATTAGCGATGGTGGCTCTAGAAGAGCAGGCAGGCATCTTTTTCTTCTGGAGGGTCACTCTGTAAGGCACTGGTGCATCAGGACATAGTTGGCTGGGATTCTCAAGACATAAATCTGGGGAGTCCCGTCTTGGTCTGGCTAAACTTTTCATTCCTCAGAATTCGATGCCCAGCTCCATGGTCGGCCTCCCCTCACTCTCACAATCAATGGTGCAGGAGAGGGGCAACCCCAGGGCTCACAGCAGAATGCTACGAGGCCCCCAAGGGCTTGGCAGAATGCCCAGCACGCATTTCTTTTAACCAGAGAGAGAAGACAGATCTTTGTGGGAATGAGATTCAGAAACTCGGGAATATATTGGAACTGAGCCAGATGTTGAATCCTGAAAGAAAAAGAGAAACTCCAGGCATTGGACGGATGTCCCTGGTTAGAACAATTGAGTTACATATATACATGCATGTCTATATATACTCGCATGTGTTTATGTATATGTGCATATATTTATTTCATATTTCGTAATTTGTAATGTTCAGACATATAACAGTTGCACTCCAGGAGGTGGATTTAAACACGGTCTTCAGGAATCAGAAGATTTTGCCCAATGCGTTTTAAACTGTGCACTTGAAAATTTCAACCGGAAGTGACCTTAGAAATCGACACTGGTCCTTCCACTCCTGTTTAAAGATGAGAAAAATAAGGCCTAGGGAAATGATGTGACTTGCTCAGTGTCAATGGAGGGTACTACTGGGAGGGAGTTTTTCCTAAATTCAGGCCAGAGAAAGCCTGACCCCCTTTCATTTCAATGCGTCGGCCCCTCTGGATCCCATGACAGGGCCCCGTAAGCGTGGCTCTACACTATGTGTAAGGATTTTCTCACAGACTGTCTCTATTTAAGCCTCACCTCCTCTTTTGCACAGAGGTAACTATTATTTTCTGCATATTTCCCAGGAGGAAACTGAGGTCTAGAGAGGTTAAGTGACTCGTCCAAGGTCACATGTCTAAGAAATGGAGGAGACACACTCAAGCCGAAGACCATCTGCCTCTCGGTCCATTATAGCCTCTCGGGGGGAAAGGAAAGCACTGTGAGGTTAGGAAGCTGTGAGTGCTCTCATCTAGGATTCTTGCCAGCCTCTTACCACAGTCCCCTGTGACCCGACCACACTGGCTAGCAGCATTGTACAGACATCACCCGCACCCTGCGTGCTTCTGTTCTTGCAGCTCTATCTTCACGGGATCACCTTTCTCCCTTCTCACCTGTACCAGCTGACAGGCTTCTGGGGTAAGAATTTCCAAATACATTCCTTCCATGCTCCTTGTCTTAGTTTGGGCTGCTGTTCTGGAGGCTGGGAGTCCAAGATCAAGGTAGCAGCATGCTCAGGTTCTGGTAGGGCTCTCCCCTGGGTTGCAGATGGCCACCTTCTTGCTGTGTCCTGAAAGGGGTGACGGATCTCCCTGGAGCCTCCTTTAAGGTTACTAATGTCATTCAAGAGAGTTCTGCTCATGTGACCTGATTACCTCCCAAAGACTCAGCCTCCTAATACCATCACGTTAGGGGTGAGGATGTCAGTGTATAAATTTGGGGGGACACAAACATGCAGATCCTAGCACCTTTCTTTTTTGGAAGAGCAATTGCCTATGTCATCAAAGTTCTTTTAGTGGCTTGTTTGTACTTCTCTTTCAGCAGATATGAGCCAGGCTATGTTGGGTCATCTGTTCCCCTCGACTAAGGCAGGCATTGTCTGAAAGTCCTCATGATAGACATAAGTCCTGGCATATCAGGGTTATTCAGTATATACTCAACGAGCAAATACAATGTGAACATTAGCCCAGGAATATTAGTTCCGTGGAGCCTGTGAGGCACTACTACATAGTACCTTGCACAGTGTGAATGCTCCCAGAGTTCCTGTCACCCGAGGCCTTGACTCACGTCCTCTTTTGTATCCCATCGTCCTCAGCAAGTTACATCTGTCTTTCCAGAACACCTGCCTTTTGGGCCTTAGTCATTCTGCTCCCCCACAGACTATGCTGGCTGGGAATATCGGAGGGGGAAAATATCTTGATAGAAAATGTTTCAAACGTATGGAACATAAAAAGGTTTCATAAAGGGGAAATCAAGACGGACAGCATAACTGGTATCTTGAGAGCTCACATAAAGGTCCCTTCACAGCTAAAGCCCGGAGTCTGAACCCCGAGTGTGTGGCAGAGGGTCTGAACGGTTAGAAAGCCACGGTGTGGGGCTGTTTTTGTTGGTTTCTGTGACCGTGTTCGCACATGAAGCTGTAAATCTGACGACATGCGGCGCTCTGTAGTTAGAGTGAATGCGGAGGGCTGGAGTGGGAGAGACCTTTCTCCTCCCAGCACCGCTCAACTGCCCTTTGATCTTGGAGTGGAGATTAGGCTTTCAGGGAGAGAGTGCGCAGGTGGCAAGGTGTAAACAAGACAACATCCTGAGGCCTTTGTCAGGCTTCTGAAGACAAAGTGGAAACATGGTTGGCTCCTGGGCCGCCCAGATTTTAAGTAACAAGTCTGAGACGTGCCTGAGCAGCTCCCAGACATTCACAGGGTCCATGGCAGCTGGACAGTGAGCCCTCTGCAAGCAGACTCGGGCTGATCGCCAGGGCCAGTGGACTTCTCAGGGGTCTCGCTGGGGTTCCCTCGAATGACCCTTCGGTAGAATCACAATTATTCTTGCACGCCAGGCTTTGGTAACTGCAGAGAGAACGTGCTTGTCGGCTCCGGCTTTCCCTTGGCGCACTGCCTGTGTGCTCTGCCGTTGAGGACTGGGTTCTGCGGGATGGCTGTGGGTCGTGGTTAAGAAGGAAAAAGTGGTCGATCTGTATTCTTTCAGAAAGAACTAAGCACAAGGCAGGAGATGGGCTGGGACGCTTCTGAAGTCTCTCTCCATTTTATCACCGTGGAGGGACTGAGGCCGGTACTGTTTATTGAGAACCTGTCCTGCCTGGGCCCCACGCCCAGGTGCTTCCCTGGAGCCTCTACCTGGGGCTCCCAGGGCCTGGCAGCGGCTGAGAGGGGCAGTTCCGTGCAGAGCACAAGCACCTTTATTGGGTATTGGCGCCTTTATTGGGGCCAAGTGGTCAGAGGCCGCATGGGGGCCCGTCTCATTCACGTGGTGACCAGAAGCAGCTCCCCGACGTGAGTACCGACCTGACTTCTCGCTCCTGGCCTCACCCCGTGTTCTCACATGGATTCCTTCTGAGCAAGAAACGGCATTTGTGTATTTTGAAAAGTCAAACACCGGTGTTAAATGTCCCTCCCTGTGAGAGAAAGCACATTGCCTGCCCTCCCCACTGCCGCGCAGGGAAGAAAGCCCAGCTCCGCTGAGTGCTCACGCCTCGCTCCGACCTGGTGGGTGCCAGGCTCTCATCCAGGCGGAGGCCCTGAGAACCAGCAGCGGGGCTCAGCTGCAGTTAATTTTCATTTGCTGTTTGTATATAAATGCTTTTAGTACTTAAACTAAATTCAGATCAATTAAACTAATGTTGTTTGACATAATATTCCTTGTTCCAAAATCAATATCCCTTCATTTGACAGACTTATTCTTGAATTCAGGATGTTTATTGTTCTTAAAGCTTACCTATAGACCTGGTTTTTGTCTTTAATGATATAAAACAGCTCTTCCTCACATACTGTACGCCAACTTGTAATGGGGTTCGAATTTCTCTGGTAAATATCTTTAATTGTACCATCATGCCTTTTAATCTCAGCGGCATATAACCGCTCCTTCTCTGTCTCCATTTGTCTCCTCAGTTTTAAATACATTCCTTTAACGGTGTTTGTTTAGAAGAAGCCGAGGTGAATGGAGGAGCCAGACCCGGATCCCAGGGCCAGTGCTCCCTCTTTCCAGAGAGCTGAGCCAGCTGAGGAGAAGCCCCCAGGCCGCCCAGACCTCCAGGCCGGCTATTCGACTGTGGCCACTTATCTCCCGCCAGGCCTCTGCCTCACTTTCGGCTCTCAGCCCATCATCATAAAGTAACGTGCAGCTACTAAAATGCACCACATTTTCTCATGCGGTCTTATCCCCCATGCCCTGCGGCTCTTCTTCAGCCTGCCTTTGGCTCTTATAAATCTTGTTATGTTTTCCCTGGCCTTTGTCCAGAGACAGGCCTCGTTCGGTTCTGGGGAGAGCAGGCTGGGGGTCATTCATCACTGGAACAGTGGGAATGGGGGACAGAACATGGCAAAGTCTGTGCACAGTCACCTAATTGGAAGAATCTGGTCCATGTTCCTATAATTGCTCCACCTCGATAACTTTGCACGGGTCACTCTTGCCTAGTTCATGACAAAGAGAAGGATCGGCCGAGAGTCAGGACCCCTTGGTGATAAAACGAATGGTTTGCCATGTTTTTCTTTATTTCCAAGCAAATATTTTCTTTAAATTAATAGTCATTGAAATGATGTAAGCTGGCATTTGTGAGGGCTTTAATCAGCCTCTGAAAACCACCCGACTTTGCTCTGCGACCAGCCTTCAGGCGGGATGAAGCCTCGTGAAACCTGAGCTGGGCCTGCTGTCTCAGCCGTCCTACTGGAAAGGCTCCTGCAGCAAAATGAGCCCAGACCCTGGGAAGGGAGCAGCTCAGCCCCAACCCCAGAGCGCACACACACACACACGCGTTCACACACACACACACACACACACATGCTCACTTTTTCCTACGTTATTCTTCAGAGGTGCAGAGATCCAGATCAGAGAGACTTGGATGACCCTAGGAGTCCTTAACTCCAAGGATTGCTGAGGTTGGGGGGACAGGAAACCGGAGGAATAAATGGTTGGCGCTGCTGCGTTTAGTTTCCTGTGAATGATGGACGTAGCTTAGCGTGTGTTCTCTTACCTTGGGAGCTCATCCTCCCAGGGATCAGTCATCTTCACTATTCTCTTTTGACTTGTTTCTGCTCTCAGATTTGATCTTTCTCCTCTTTTCCTTCTCTTTCTTCTCACCCTGCCCCTCTCCTCCGCGTGTCCACAGTATGCCATCTGGAATGATATCCTGGATGGTCTGAACATGGTTATAGTAAATCTTTCATAATCGTAAGTTGCATAAAACAGTGTCGGCTAATACAGCCTGCAGGAAAGAGCTTTCCCACAGCCTCTCCCTTCAGAGCCATGCTTCCTCCTGTGGGACGCCTTTGATCATTGCCTTGACCACACCTGGCTGCATTTCTTTTTCTTTTCCTACAGATTCCCGTTGCCTCTAGCTAATTGCTCTGTCCGCCTGCTGAGTCCCATTGCCATGAGGATCCAGCTAGGCTGGTAGAGGAGGCAGTGTACTGTCGCTCCTCAGCGGGAAGTATCTGAAGGACTCTCGGCCTCGCACTCAGTTCCGCCCTGACGTGGTTGTCAGCAGAGGCCAGGAAGGGAGGCCTCGGGTGGAGTCCAGGGGGGCCATGAGGGCCCAGAGCTCTCGCTGCGATATCCTAGAGAATCTCAGAGGAAAACCCGTGCAGAGTTTTCTCTAGAGATGTCCCTAATCTGCCACCCTAGGAAGGAGAGCAGTAGCTGCACCCCTCGTGCATCAGAGATGTCAGCGATAACACCTGTGCAGTTCTCAGCACTGTATGTTAACAATATTTCAGGTAGTAGTTTTTAAATGTTATTTAACCTCCACCATTTCCATGTGAAGCGGGACTGGCTGGTATCATCAGTCCCATTTCACAGCTGAGGAAGATGAGGCCCAAAATAAGGACTTGTGCAAGGTCACTGAGCTGTACATGGGAGTGCCGTGATTTGAATCTAGGCTTCCACTGCCTGCTCTACAGCTCACTAAACCCCTTCCCAAAGGAGCAAGGCCTTTCCTGGTCTCTGCCATGCTGTTCCTTCCCTTGGCCTAAATACTTAAAATGGGCTTACATCTCAGAAGGCTTAACCGCATCCAGACCAGACCTTCCCAGAGTGCTGACCCGAAGCCATTCAAATGGCCGTGAGAGGAGGAAGGTCGCTTCGATGAACAGCTCCAGAAGTGGGCAGGGAGCAGCCATTGGGTCCGTGTGCAGCGGATAGCGGTCTGCCATGTTTTTCTTTCCTCCTAATCAAGGTGATACTGGATTTGTTTCCGGCTTTAAAAGCAAGCAGATCTGCATAACCCCCTCAGAATTCCTGGTTTGGGGAGAGGGGGTGTAACTCAACTCCTACTTACCTAAATATGTTGGGCGGAGGTAAAATGAAGGCAGAGAGCGCATGCAAGGGAGCCTAGTTCAGTGCACAACGCATGGGGAACCCTCGCTACATGAAAGGTTGAGATCTTTCTAGAAGGAGATGTGAGTCTGATTCCAAAGACAAGGTGACTAGACTGGAAAACTGAGGGTCGAGATGTCCATGCCTGGTTTAGATACTAATTTTGGTGCCGGGTCACATTCTCAGCTTTCTCTCTTCTCTTTTGAGAAACACACACTGAACACACGGAGCTGATAAAGATGACAGATGATGATAACCCTTATAAGGCAACATCAAGCTCCCATGGACTTTCAATGAGATTTACCTTAAGATTGCTTAAGAATGAGATTAATTATGTATAATCCCATGACCAGGCTTTGGTCACACACTTAATAATTGAGCCTCTACCTTCATTTTATGTAGGTCCTAGCATTTAGAAGCTTCTAGGCAAATGTAGTATGTTAATTTTAATAAGAAAGAAGATCTTAGTAAAGGAACCAGAAGTTAGTGGTAGGAGGAGGGCGAGGAGGTAGGAGAAAGTGATGGACAGAGACTGAAATAAATACAGAGAAAAAGTGCAAGTGGAATGTTCTAGCAATTTCCGAGAAGGGCTTGATATCTTCCCTGGTACCTGAAGGCTAAGGCTAAGCAGGCTTTTTTTTTTTTTTTTTTGTATCTACGGACTGTCCTCAATCCCATCAACCTTTGCCTTTCAATAGCTCCGCAAAGCATGCTTTGCCTGTAGCGCTGTTCTCCTTTAATTATAAAAAATCCAGCACGTTGAGAGAAATGCATGCCATATGGTTCTGATTCATTTAGATGTAAATCCTCAGCTGGCTGTTAGCTAAAAGGCAGTTTTCAAAAACTCATCTTAATAAGCAATGTTAGTAAGAACACTCTTAAGAAACAAGTTTTGATCTTGCTGGGGAAAGGGAGCAACAACGAACCCCAAGTGGTTTGGGTAGGGTTCGGAGCTCAGCCACTGGGATCTGCAGGGCTAGTCGAGCATTGTGAGAAGCACGCCTTTCTCAGTCTCGGCCGAGGATCAATCTTTGTCAAACTGGAGTTAGTTAGGTCTCCGGGGAGCAAGGGGAAGTAGTAATTTAGGAGAAAAAGAGCTGTTACCTAGGGCTGCTGTTTACCTTACAGTAAATATAGGGGAGTAGTGGTTAATAAAATAGTTTTATATTTTTCCTTTAAGAAAATAGCTATAATATATGAAATATATCAGTATTTGAGCTTTAAAACAAAACAATAGACCTTGAGATTTAATAAAAAGAGAAGAAGAAACACCGCTCCCTTCTTCATTGTTTGCAAACATATAACATTTCGTTATTAATTGGCTCTAATTTTTTTAAGAGAAGTATTCATCTTTACTGTGAACTTCCCCGCCCCGCCCCCAGACTCATTATGTTAAATGTGGCATTTAACCTACACTTGAGGAGAAAAAAAGGTAGTATTTCTGTTGGTTTAAACTGTCAGATTGACTCACATGGTGGAAAAAGGACTAACTGGAAATGGAGGAAAATATTTCAGTGAAAACAAACATCCCCGGGAAGGGATTAGCTCCGTCGTATTCCCAGCAGCAAACCTGCGTTGCATTGGCACCTCCTGGCCTCTCCCTGGGGAAGAGCCGAGGGGGGAGACACGTGGAAAAGAGAAGGCTGGCTTGCTGGAAGCTACCGCCATGAAGCCAGTCTTTCTGTCTTATTAGAGAAACTCTGGGCAAAAATGGCAAAGAGCACAGTAGTTGGTTTCATGCCCCTGGCCTTTCTTTTGTTTCATTGTGCTGAATCCAAATCTACTGTTTTCTCTAATTTTTTTTTTAAATTCAATTTTAATTTTGCTGTGTTACTGTATATCCTTTCTTTTAAGTGACAATGCAGATCTAATACTCCGCGTGGTGTAAGCCTTCATGCTTTCTTTTGGGAATGTTCGATCTTAGATCTTGTCAGTACCTGCCGTATAGTCAGAGCGTAATAACTGTCACTGAATATTGTTGAAAGAAAACTTCAAGGGATGGAAAAGATGGTGAAGGGTTGTACAGTGGGAAGGAGTGTATACTTAAGAATTAGACAGTTGGGTTCAAATCCTGGTTTTGTCAGACTAGTCATTAGGTTAGGTCCCAGGCCGTTAGTAAAGCAGGCATAAGAATGGCTACTTTGAATTGTTGTTTAAGAATTATCAATTTATGTATATGTTAGTGCAGACACATGGCAGGCATTCACTAGACAGTTGCTGTTTGTTCGCTGAGAGCATTGTGTAGCCCTGTACACAGTCCTGAGACTGCTTGGATCAAAATCTCACTACTAATTGAGACAGATCATGTAGCCTTTCTCTGCCATAATTTCTTCATAGTAAAATAGAGATATGATACCATCTCAAAGGATTGTTGGAAAGATTAAATAAGGTGTTTTTGTTTTTTTGTTTTTTTTTTTTTGGTGTGTGTGTGTGTGAAAGAGAAAGAGAGAGAGAGAGAGAGAGAGAGAGAGAGAGAGAGAGAGAGAGAGAGATGATGATGATGATGATGAGGATGATAGGTGGCCATCAACCTCAGGCATGCTTCATCTTTGAAAGCATCTTCCTCAAGCAAGTCCAAAGCTTTGGGGTTATGGGATGACTTCAATGACTCTATCTTCTGGGGAGATGAATAGAAGATCAATTTTTACTTTAGTCAGTACAGGGGAAGAAAAACTCAGTAACTTGGTAGCAACATGCGCTTCAGTGGTGCCTCCTACTGGCAGAGCAGTTCCAAAGCTACCTTGCTCCTCTGTTGAACTTGGCCCCAAATGAGCATCTCTGTATTGTTGCAATTGTACAGTATAGTTAATGCTGGAGTAACCATCGACTGATAGTGCTAACAAATGATTTTTCCTACACTCTATCAGTCTTTTAAAATTTGTGTATAAAATGTTAAAGATAGAGTTGCAATAATATTGACTTTTTGATAAAACGTCTGATTTATTTTTGTCTCAAAAGTGCAGTCTATGATAGTGATACTCAGTTTCTGCCTCGGCTTTCAGCCAAATATTGACTTTAATAATCAGCCATTCAGCACTAGACCAGAATTCGTGCACCCTGATGGATGTGTAGAACCTAGTCAATTGCCTAAAAATAACAAACATTTTGTGGATGAATATTGTATTATCGATTGTGAGGATGAAGGGAAGTTTTACGGCTGCCTTGGATAGCACGACATGCAGAAGGCTGCCCACTGACGTATTATGGGTCTTGGGCAAGTTTATTCCTCTTTCTGGGGAGACTTTTCCAAATGTAAAACAAGCGGGTGGTTTAGACTCCACAGTCTCTGGCTCTGGACTCTCTTCATTCTTACCAAGCACTTTCAGTATTTCTTCTGCTTATCGCTGTGAATGCATCACCGATCCAGGAAGCAGCCATCCCAGATGCCCGTCTGGACCATGAGCTCTAAGATCTAGATTCTCAGAGCAGTAAAAAAGCTGAAGCCATTAGACAGAGAGTGGAACAATGAACCGCTTCCTGATGAAGCATTTACATGGATATATGTTCTCAAAGAGTAGCCCGAATCTAAGATAACAGAATGGCAATGAAAATATAAATTAAAAAAAATTTTTAAAAAGCCTCATTTTGATGAAGAACCTAGATGGAAAAATTTATGAGGCAACAAGCAGTGCCAAAAAGTGATCCAGAGAATCGGTGCTAGCTATATTTCCTGTTTCTTTATCAGGGAAAATGATAGGAAAGAATTGGCCATTGATCGATCTCTAAGTTCCAAGCCATTACTAAGTATCTCACTTACATTTTCTACCGACTACTCATCACGACACTGCCAGATGCGTATTAAAACATGTCTTTCGTTGCTAAGAGAGCCAAGGTTCAGAGAGATTAACATGCATGCTGAGGTCACGTCGCAGTGGAGCTCGGTGGCTAAGCATGCCTACCCTGGAGTCAGAATCCCGAGATATACGTGCTGGATTCATCTTTTATTCATCTTCTGATCTCGGGCAATAATTTCATCTCCAAAATGTAGATGGTGATAGCGCACGCGCCTGGGAGTTGAACTCACTTTTTCCTTAGGTAGTTTTTGGAAACATTTCTGCCCATAAGTTGGCCAGTAAACTAAAATATTCTGAATAGTTGCATATTAGAGAAGCTGGTCAGAGACTCTTACATCTTGTGAACTCAGGAGTGGAGACCAGAGACCATGAGGCTTAAGCGCTTCCCACTCCCACCTCATAAAAGCCTTTGATGTGGCAGTTCCGAATCTGTGATGCAGGTTCAAGTTGTTAAGAAATTCTGGGACGACATCACTCCTAATACCTGTTAACTTTGCCTTGCGCGTCTCCTGCCGCTGCTCGATTCCGGATGAAGGGAACTTTTCATGTTACAAATTCAGCATCAGCAGTCTTTCCCCTTACACAGGACCCTGCTCTAGATGGTCTGCTCGCCTTAGGAACACAGGACACAGCGGGCTGCTCAGTTGGCTGCTTTCTCTCTCCACACAGAGCTCCTGCTGGCTGAACGAGAATTAGGACAAAAAAAGCTCTGCAAACAGCAATCTGTCATGAGTCGGAGAAGAAAGGGATCTGATTAGAAGAAACAAGTGGTGGCTTTTGTGTGTGCCTCCTGCATCAGTACTTCCTCCGAGTCAGGGAGAATGGCACCCAGGGAAATGAGTAATGTTAGATTTACTACACGTTTACCTGAGATTAAGGGCGAGTTGGATACAGCCGGTATCTTTTGTTCTAATATTGACTTAGTCTTGTTGTCACAAATCAGCTATTGATTTTTGGGGTCCCCATTAGTCTCAGGGAAGAGAGCTAATCCTTCTTTCATGTTTGTTTATATACCATATTGGGCCAGAGCTCAGGGTGCACTTTTCACCTTGATCTGCAAGGAGGAAGACAAACACATGACCTCAGTACTAGAAGCCACCCTGGCTGGTCACTCTCCACTATTTGTTTAATTTCGCTCTGACTTCTGCCTGCCTTCTATTCCCAGGTATCGGGACATGTTACAAAGTGAAAGAGACCCTGAGATCAAAGCACTGGTCAGGATTTTACTAGGGGGCACCTCTGAAAGCGTTTGCAGGCCTGCATGAATGGCTGGAGATGTGACCTCTAGAAAATACTTTGCTCTCCAAATTGGGGCTAACAGATTTATCACTCACTGGGCCTGGGCCTTCCAGGTCAGTGGAGGGTTATTTTTTGTGTATTGTGTGCAAAGACATGGTAGTACTATTACAGAAGCCTGAAGAACAAATATTTGGAACATGCTTTCAGGATAAAAGAGACTTCTGAAAGCATAGGTTTGATTTTAGAATTCTCTATAAAAATGTTAACTTCATTGTCATCTGTTTGGGATCTTTGTCCCTGGACAGATTTCTCTTTCAGCCACCAGTACTGTGACAGTTCAAGATGATGGATGCTTTGTGGAAAGTCATTTTCTACCCTGTGGAAGGCTCCAATCAGATGATGGAGGAATTTTGAAGCACAGTTTGATTGTTTTTGTTTTATTAGTTGTCTGAAACATGTTTCCAAAAAAAGGGGGAACATCAACATATGCAATATTAAACAACTTTTTTCTATTCTGATTATCGAAAGGGCAGTTAATTTAATTTGGTGAGACATTCCTGTTCAAATCTGCAGAATAGAGAATTCACAGGCAATATAGTGCAGCATTTAGAGCAGAATTTGGTAGAATTGTGTTCGAATCCTGACTTATTATCTGTGCGACCTTGGGTGAGTTATTTTACCTCTTTAAGCCTTAATTTCATAATAGCATTGTGCCTTACCCATGAATAAGGGTAGCTGATATGATTATTGTTCAGTCCCCAGGACCTCCATTTAACTCCTTACGGATGATCGTGTCTTTTACTTTACAATGTCTACTGCTTTTTTTTTTTTCCACCTCAAAACATTTCTGTATATTCACCAATTCATTTTTTAAAGTGCTGAAAATTTTGTTGGTTCTTCCTTTGTGGCAGGTTCTGTTCTGTTCTTTATGCATATAGTTCTTTTCTTCCCCACAACCAGCATATTCCATTGCCTCTTAACTTATAAGAAAATCGAGGCTCAGCAAGTTTAGTAATATGCCCAATATGCTCATATAGGAACAAAAATCGTCTAGTTCCAGATCCTCTCTTTCTAACCTCTGTGCTATACTACCTGTCTTTAGTGCCTTAGATTTTAGTTCTGTACATAAGCCCCCTTGCATATTCAGTTTTTTCTCTCTCTACTAGTACTTTAATATCTTTCTCAAAGAATACCTAGATTTTTCTTAAATTAAATGAATTAATAAACAAATCTTCATTATTCACCTCTAAACTCCTTATGATTTGGTGGTTGTCCCACCGCCCCTGAAACTTTCCTCCCCAAGTTCACAATTGAATATAAAAATGACTATACGTGAACCAGAAAGTCAATCATTTCGGAGGCTGTTACAATACTCTGAGAGAGGGGGGTTAGTAGCTGGGACTAGAGAGGTACTGATGAAGATGGAGAATATTAGATTATTTTAGCGGATTTTGGAGATGTCTTCTTGGTATCATTACAGTTTTAGTATATGTGCTGCCAAAGTGAGCTCAAGGATATTTTGGAGATCATGAGGATGCACTGATTGATCTGATGTAGGAGGTGAGGGGAAAGAGGAATAATGATGCCTCCTAAGTTCCAGTTTGAATAATTAGTGGATGATGTTGCTGTTTATGGAGAAGAGTTGGCTTGGAGCAGGTATGGGAAAAGGAATGGAAATTAAGTAGTGTGTGTGTGTGTGTGTGTGTGTGTGTGTGTGTGTGTGTGTGTGTGTTTTCCCTGGGTGAGTGTTGTAGGATGGAGATGTCAAAGGATTATGAGTCTGGAGCTCAGAGAAGAGACATTGACATGACAATCATATGTGAAGCCATAGACATGATATTTAGAGAGAAAATGTAGACAGGAGAGAAGCAGCCTGGCAAAGAGTGCTATCATTTGGGAGGTGAGCAAAGACGGTAACAAAGGATCAGAAGAAGGAATAGACAGCGAAGTGAGAATAAAATGAGGAATGAATGCCCGTGTTACTGGAAATTACGTATGAATTCCTTGAGGTTTTCTGAACCAATGCTGCTGGTGAAAGTTTCTACACTCCTACACATTCAGCTTCCACTGCCTACGAGGCCTTACTCGACCCCTCTGCCTGACAGACTCCTACTGTTCCTCCAAGGTTTAGTCCAGTTCCTCTGGAAGACCCCTCTGATCCCTCACCGCTTGTTTGCTAGGTGGACATTTCCAAACTGCGGTCCTTTCCTCTGTCTCAACCCCAATACCCGGGTCCTTAGGCTTATGTTATCTGTCTTAGAAACTCCAGCTCCACTGAGGTGAGCTCCCCAAGGGCAGTGACCGAGCCTTTTAATTCTAATTTCCAGCAACTAGCACAGTGACTGAAAAAAAAATAATAAGTATTTGACTTTGTTGGTGGAATAAAATGTATGAATGACTGGCTTCCCTTTTGAGATGCAATATGCAGTGTCAAAGCATTTATTTCTCCTAGAGGGCTCCACTTACAAGCTCAACATTAAGTTCACTGGGCGTTCAATTCTGTTTATCTCCAATTGATGCAATTCACTTCCCTAAAGACCTCCTTCTATTGCTATTTACGGTGCCAATATCCTCACATCCTTCAAACTTGAAAACAAGAAATCACTGTTGACTCTTCTGTATATATAGCCAGTCAGCCACGATTCCTGTCCGTTTTCCCTAATACCCCTTGAATCTGAATCCTACTTTTCTTCTCTAGTTAACAACTTGCCCAAGGTCACCAAGCGACTCAGATGCAGAGCCAGGGTTGGAATCCATTCTGTCTGACTCACTAAGTAATATCACCTTTCTGGCCGATGCTCGAGTAACTGGGATCCTTTGATAACATGGGAAGTGATTCCAAAGAATGTAACTTGTAATTTTCTGGAATACTTTGGGAAGGAAAATACTCTGTGGACTTTTGTTTTGTCTTATGTCTGAGACATAAACCGGCTATTTTACGAGGCATTGACAGAGAAGTAGATGGATGACTAGTTTATTTTCCTCAGTAGGATGCAATCGGATGACTGTCTAAGGATATAAAGTTAATAAATATAGGAAAGTATTTGTATCTAGGACGTTTCTGGTAAAAATCATCAACTGGATTCACTAGGACATCTTACTTCCGCTCCTTAAGTTTCGATGTCTTCTCCTAAGATTAATCTGTTCCCTAGGATCTCATCTCAGCTACAGGATAAACTTTATAATTCTGAATTTTCCTACAATTTTGTCTTAACTCTGGCCGATATTCAGAGAATGTTTGGCGATAGAACGAATAAATTATTAAATGTGGCTTAGTAAGTAAATATGTAAATAGTACGCACACTAATACCAATTAACTGACTGATATTTTTTTCTACTTTCTTACCATTTGGCTGTCGAGGAAAGATGGAAAGTAAGTCACCCTATCCTAGTGTGACATTTTCTCCCCACTCGTAACTGTTCCGTCTTTGAAATCATGAATTCTCACATCCTTCTTTCTGATTTCTTTTCTACCCAGATTTTGCACTATACCGTTCTCTAACTCATTGGTTCTACCAGCTTATTTGATACCCTACTTTCAAAAATTCATAGTTCGATATTCTACTTCCTGCCTGATTAAAATAACTGGATGTGAACTCTTGCTATAAACACTATGAAAACTGAACAAAGATATGTGAACTGTTTTCAGACAGTGCACAACAGTAAGAACAGTACTGCGAGTCACCTGTGATTGTCCACTTTGATACTAGAACATGGCGCGGTGGGGGGGAAACGCAGGCAGAGCGTGGCGGACTCACTGAGATGAAGAGGGAAAGCAAAGAGATTGGAGAGACTGAGACAGCTGGAATTCGTAGAACAGAGTACCAGAAACAAGGAAGCTACACGAACTGCTGTGGACTGAATGAATGTGTTGAAGCCCTAACTCCCAACATGATAGGATTTGAAGATGGGGGTCTTCAGGAGGTAATTAGGTAGGAAATCTATGGGAAAACCTATAGCAATACTATGTTTAATTGTGAAACACTGAACACTTTTCTCCTAAAATTGGTACAAGACACAAGTGTCCCCTCTGACCACGTTGACTGAGAATTTTACTGTAGATCCCAGCTAGCGTGATTAGAGCAAGAGAGAAAAATAAAAGGCAAATATAAGGGAAAGAAAAAAGCACATTGTATTTCTTTTGCAAAAAAATATAAGCATGTGTTTTTTAAGATTTTAAAGAATCTACAAAAAAAAAAATCCCACTCAAACAAATAAACAAGATATCAGGATACAAAGTCAACATATAAAAATAGTTTTATTTCTATATACCAGCAAATAAAAATTGGAAAAATAAAAATACCACTTATAATAGTATCAGAAACATGAAAAATCTTAGGGATAAGTTTAACGAAATATATGTAAGACCTGTACACTGAAAACTACAAAACACTGGTGAAAGAAAGGAGGCCTGAATAAGGGATAAGATGTAACATTATGTTAAATTGGAAAATTCAGTGGTGTTAAGGTATCGATTTTCCTCGAGATGATCTATATATTCAGTCCAATCCCAACTAAACTCCCAGCCAGATTTTCTTTATTTGAAAACATCAAGAAGGTGATTCTAAAATTCCTATCAATATGAAAAGGATCTAGAATATTAAAAAGATTTTTAAAAAGGAGAACAAAGTTGAGGTGCTTACAATATCTGATGTCAAGACCTACTGTAAAACTACAGTAATCAGAAGAGGGTGAGATTAAAGTAAGGAAGGACAAAAGGAGCATTGGAACTTGATAATTATCTCCAACTCAGAATTCCCCTTTGAGTTGCACATTTTTTGATAATTATTTTACATCTCTTCTTGAATGTCTAAAGGACATTGTGATCTCCCTCCATCTGAAACCCAAGCCATTATCTTTCCCCCTAAATCTTCATTTACAATCCCCTGCTAACTGTGCAAAGCAGAAACTTAAGAGTAACCCTCAACCTCTCCCACTCTTCGCTACTGCACGTTACTGATTCCTTGCTAGGAACTTTCGGTCTTATCTCCTAAATATACATTGACTTCATCTGCATTTCTCTGCTTCCTCCACCCTATTCTACTATCTGCTGCCTGGACTTCTGAAAAAGTTTTCCAAACTAGTTAACCCACACCTACTCTTAACTACCTCTGCAGTATATTTTTTAAATGAAATTTTTATCATGTTAAACCTTGCTTAAAGTATTTCAATGTTTTTGCATAGATTATAGGAGAAAGATAAATTGTCATATGGCTTTCAAGATTCTACCTGGAATCTAGTCTTGTCCTTACTTGCTTCCTGACATCATCTTACACTACTCTGTCTCTTGCTTTCTCAGGGAGTAATGCCTTTTTTAATGCAGGGAAATACTCATAATTTAGTTGCCAAATGAATGAACAAAGTCATTACATACTTTTATGCTACCGCAGGCAAAAATATCATTATCATTATGCTACCGCAGGCAAAAATATCATTATCTTCCTATTTCCTATTGAAATTTGACAATAAGTTGACATTACATGTGAAGTTCTAACTTTTTAGACAATTGGTATAGTCGAATTACTGACACATGCACATGCTCCAAAATGATGGTTTCATGGTTTTCTTCCAAAATTCAATACATCACTTTTGCGATTTTGATAGTTATTAAGTGTTTATATTTAGCTACCTTCTTGTGAAATTGAGAACTGAAAGATTTACTTTAACAGCAAGTTCCAGCTCGTGCTTCTTTATCCATCACATGTAGTTCAAAGGGCTTGAAAATGTAGAGAGTTGCAGGATAACAGGCAAGCAGTTTGTTACTTCACACTCAATGTTTTAGAAGGGAGTTCTCAACTTCTCAGTCATCACACACGTAACAGAAGACATAGAAGACATGTGTCACACATTCCCACGGGATGTACTTGAGGTTATATGCAATTCCTTGAGTGCTAACTAAAATCCACCCAGTTCTCTCTCTTCAAAAAAGTAAATTGTTAAGCAAGTGAGTGAGAGTGACACTATTTTGGGGATAGCTTTGAATGTGACTTATAGTGTTCTAAAATTACATTATTCACAAGTTTCATACTTTACCTACTCTTAATAACAAATTATTTGTGGTGCATCTCACCAGTAAACTGGGCACAGGAATGTATTATGACACTGAAATATACAAATGTCTGTTTTAGAATGTAACATTTCAAGTCTTGAACCACCAATATGTTCTAGACTGAATAAATATAACAATAACCAGATTGAACACCGGAGGATAAATTATGTAACATTTATGTGCAAATATTAAAACATGCCCTTATATGAAAACGTTTTTCTGTTGGATGTGTCCATACACTCAAATATGCATACATATTCCCAGTAATGCTGCTTGTAAATTCTTTACCCACAAATATTGGAGAGTGGAGGGCATGGAATTCTTGTTAATCATACACATTTCTTAAACAGTTACAAGACTGGGGAGAGTAATATCCTCTGGGCTTATGTGAAGACAGCTGTGCTGTGGTTAATTCTATTAGTGACTGTACGTGGAGGAGTTATTAGGAGTTTATAGGTTCTAATGGGTTTAGCTGGTTTCCTCTCCCATTGATGTGCCATTTCTCTGAGTCATCCCCTGAAATTCCGGGTCTGTGAGAAAAACGGAGCATTTCTTCATCTAACCCCTGCAGCAGTCTCTTTTGTGGCATCATTTAGCTTTTTCTCGAAACCTGGAGCCCAGCATTTTCTACAAGGGTGTTTGTTCTCACGTTATCATCTTTAATGTCAAGAAAGGCTTTCCTGAAAAAATGTTAGGTCTGACTTTACGTTGCTTCTAGCCACAGATCCTAGTTCTGACTTCTGGACCACACTCAACCAACTTCTTTAGTAGTCTGCTGCTTCCTGTACTATTTCTTTGCTAATTTTTTTTTTTTTTTGTCTTCAACTTCCATTTTTTTCCTGCCTTTTTTTCCATGTGAAATGTTTCTCTAGCATCTCAAAGCATTGTGCCCAAGATGGAAGATGGTGTTCCAGATGGATACAATTCACATTTTTTTTTTAATATTCGGTGGATTCCTGAGGAAGTGGCCTTTAAGCTGAGGCAGATGGTGAAGGGAAGGTCCACAGGTAGAGGAAGAGCTTGTGGAACAACGCAGAATCATGAGTGTTTGTGGCATCATAGGAAAGTCAGCATGGCTAGCAAGTAGAGTACGTTATGCTAAGGAGTTTGATAATTTTCCTTCGGGTTACGTAGAGCTTTCAAATGTTTCTAAACAGCCATTGCATGGTAAGATTTGTGTTTTAGAAAATCTCCTTTGGTATTAGTGTTGCAAAGTATTTGCAAGGAATAAAATTAGTGCATGAAAATGAGTTAGGAGGTTTGTCCACATGAAAAGAATGGGATAGAAGCAAAGAAGGATCCTAGGCACATTTCTTTTTAATCCACAAGAGTAGGTAAATAATTAGAGGCCGTTCCTAAAATATAGGTCTTTTAGAACACACTTGGAGTCTAGGTCCTACCAACCCTGGGAAAAACACGTCCATTTTTCCCATAATGGTTCAGAAGCAGATTTGTTCCACTCACTATGGCCACGTGCGGTGAAAGTTGCAAATCAGGCCAAGTTTATCTCAAGATTTTCCTCTTCCGAACCTCTCTACCTTGTTTCCACCATGTCTCTCTCTGTCCTCTTCTGCAGGCCTCAGCTCTCCAGGTGCCCATCTTTCCTTTATTTTGCCTCATGGAAAAAAAGGAAGGAGACATGGTTAGCATGAAAATGGCCAGTTCTACAGGTAGACAATCCTGGAGTCATAGCCTGGCTCTGCTAGTTTTATAATCCTAGACAAGTTTGCCTTTCTAACATTCAATTTCTTCATCTGTAAAAATAGTCATAGGTTTATACACACACACACGCGCGCGCGCGCGCACACACACACACACACACACACACAATGTGTGGCATGGCATACAGTACACAAATAAGCAAAGTAAAATATTCATACCAAGGCATAGATTTAGAATTTGTAAAGAGTTTAGAAGAACAATGCTGAACCCAAAGACTGATATGAAGGAGACAGACCATCGTTTGAGGAAGACCTGTATCCAATGGCAACTTGTGTTGGTTGTGGAGGGGATGAGGTGGATGAGAAGGTTTGGAGCTGACTTTTTGCCAGATACCAGTGCCTGCCCAAGATGGAAGATGACTTTTGAGTGACACTTTTATCTCAAAGTGCAGAACTGTCTGATGGAAAGATTAACTGTGTTACATTCTGCCTAGGAATATTTTAAAGCCTAAATAAGCTGGAGACTCCTTTTTGCTTGGTCTTGGTGCCATCTCCATAGCTTGATTTCTACCTCTGCTGTCACCTGGTCCTTCTGTTCTGTTGGGAGAAACCGTGAGGGGAAGGCAGGGCTTTCTGAATCCTACGCCGCGTTATAATAGCAGGTTGTCAGTGTCTCACCACCTTCCCTGCAAAGTGGGTACTATTACAGATTCAGCAGACCGCACTGCCTTTACAGGGTTGTTGTTGCCCTCGGCAAAGCCTGGGTTTCTTTTACACTCTCACGTAAAGCGTAGACTACAGAAGTCACCACAGGGAAGGTGTATACAGATGGAGAGTTCGGATGGTTGAAAGGCAACTACTCATGCCTGAGCAACTCTTCCATATCAGTGGGACCCGATGTGCTGGGGACTTCGACTGCCTTCAGTGCTGGGAAAAGAGCACAGGAGATGTTTAGCACATGGATAAATGAGTAGATGAAGGCTGGTGGGGTAAACCGTGATCTCTCCATCCACCCAGGATTCTGCTCTGACACACGTATATGAAGACTCCTCTTGAAGTGGATCTGGAAAGCATTTCCAGTATGAACTTCAAATGCTAAGGATTCTCTCTGTATCCACCAGGGATTGATTCTTCATGAACATTCTTGAGGAAACAAACTCCATATTTTATAAACACATGAATCGGAGTTGGGTTTTATTTTATCTGAAAGATGCTGCCTTCAAATCTCAAAATGCGTTTCCTAGTGGCTTATTAACAAATATATATCCACTATTTCCAAGTCTCGTAGTTATATTTATTGATTCATTATGTTAGTGAACGATTTCTAAGTACTTGTTAGTACTTGTTAGTACCCTGAATAGTATCAGTTACTGTGGAGGATACCAAGAGAAATATGATAATGTGTTTATCTAGCTGTCTGCCCCCTAGAATGTAAATGCCTTGAAATCAGTGGATTTTTTTCTAACTTCTTTCTAGATGATTAATCCATTTCCTATATCTGCCATGTAATAGATACTGAGTAAGCAATTTTTGAAGGATGACTGAGTGGGTAAATTGAAGAACTATAGTGACAAACAAAGGGAGAAATTTTTCTGTCCATCTGAACACCCAACATTTTTTAAGCCAACTATTAAATAAACAATTAAATAAAAGCAGATAAGTTTGGTTTGCCCCATATTCAGTACTCAGAGGTCTCTGGAACTGCCGAGTCACCGTAATACTCCCATAGGGATTTATGAACCATTAGAAAAATATACATGATGCATATATTGTGAAATAATTTTCATTAGTATAACAAAAGTCTTGATGATGTAAATTTCAACTAAACAGACTGTTCAATAGCTTTGAAATGAACCAACTGAACACCTACTGTATAACGGACCCCTTCTATGGGGATAAAATAATTAATAAGGTCTTCAAAGATCTAATATTTCAGCTTGTGAGACGAGACACAGGCATCTGCAAAGCTATCTGAAACTAAAAGATTTAAAGGACAATGTTCAACCACATTACTAGTTGTGTCAATTACTTTCTAAAAGCATGATAATAAAAACAAATAATGATCCTTTTGGGCAGCCATGTACTGTCATCACTCTTGGATACCTTGGCCTTAAATTTTAAAGCTGATCTGCTCATGGTTCATAGGGCTGGCTCCTAATAAAAAGGAGCACGAGCCCTTTGATCCTTCCAACAAAAGTCTGACACTTATTGCTTTGCTCCTGTTGGTTCTTGTTCTTCATTCTATCCTCACATGTCCTACTTTGGGGCTCCAAAATACTCCTTAAACTGTTGGAAATCTGCAGATACTCTAGTTTTCCCTCGTGGCATTCCTTCTTAGCCATGGCTCCACCAGCTGGCTCCAGGCCCAGGACTACACCTTACAGAAGCTTCATGTCTGAGACACTCTCTATAGCTTCTTCGCAAGTCCCACCTTTGTGATATATGCAGGGATGTTTAATTCTCTGATGCTGAAAATCCCATCTTCATTTTTGATGGGTGTCTTGTTTCTACTATAATTCGAATTTGTATTTTTTCTGAGAGTAAAATGACATTATTCCTACATGACAGAACATGAAACTGGATTTTTCAGATTCAAAAGAAGTTCCATTACCACACTTACTTGAAACAACCAACTATTTCACTGCCATCTGGGAGCAAAGCCAACAAATACAAGTGGTCAGTTTCTTCGTGAGTAGGAGGAAAGGATTTAGGTTAGACTATTTTTGCGGTTCTTTATAGTTTTAATTTCCAAAGATTCTTTAACTCTGATTCCTGGGGAAGATAGAACTATATTGATCTGAATATCAAAATAAATATGTTATTTTTAGCCACATATTAGATTTAGAAGGAACTTAGGAATCATGCATGACAATCATCTTATTTTACAGACATGAAGAAAGAGGGCCAAGGGGACCTCAGCATCACATGCCAACTGAGTTCAGAGCTAAACGTGGCCTTAGGGTCTCTTGATTTTATTTCACTGATCTTCCATTGTCGCAGGAACTATAGCCTGCAGGAGTACTCTGGAAGCGAGTGCTTATAATTTCCCACAAAATCTGGCACATTTACACATACTAAACATGGGGTTTTGATTTAATACCCAGCTGTCGTAGAAGCCATTAAGATTGGCAGTTGATTCCTCCTCAGTTTATATTGGTCTACAACCCAGTAAACAACCCAGGCTTAATCCTGAGCCTGAGGTGCTCATTTTTGTTCCTGCTTCCCAGTGATTACTTAGCCCTTGCTGGAGAAATATTCTTAAACCACCATGAAGGCACAGCGAATTTAACTTTCTGAATCCGTTCTTTTTTCCATATGTGCCCTCTACCTGAGGCACCATATTCAGTGTTTCTGACCTAGAAAATATTCTATTTCATATTCCAGTGTTAAGCTTTTTAGAATTCAAGAATGACACCTAAAAGTTTTTAAAGCATTCTTAGGAAAGGCACGACGCTCTCTGGGCAAGACTGACAGCTCTACTTGAGAAGCGCTTACAACATGCTGAAGGGACTTCTCCAATCTTCCTTTACCAGTCTCTCCCGAGTCTTTGAATGATCACAATTTGCCTCCGTGTCTTCCGAAAATTTATGGAGAAAAGGAAACAACATTTTAAGACATGTTCATTTTTCCTTGAATCATAAAAGTTGTAGCCACCTTTGCATCCCCATTCCTTCCTCCCCAGCCACCATTTCTAGATTTAAAACCCTGGAAAAAGTACAATTCCACCAGCCACCCCGAGTACCCAGTGTCAGCAGCTCATATAAAACCTGGAAAAATATAGTGGGGATTAAAGAAATCTGTAAAACTGTGAAGTAAGGCCATAGCGTGTAAAATGCAATTCCTTTTACTGAGTACATAATTTATTAGGAAGGTTCTTTATTTATAGGAAATCTGCTTGACATCTTATCCTTGGCAACTGCTTATATTTTTTTAGGACAAAAATGGATAAAATGTCTCCCAATATAAGAATTCATTAATTTCTCAATAAATATCTCTATGTCTATGCTTCATACCCACCCCTCTACTCCTAAGCACAATTCTCCTTTTCTACCTTTCTTCCTCAAAATAAGTCACTTTCCTATAACCAGTCTCAGGGCTGGAACTAACGGGGTTTCATACCTATTCCTCCCTCTGTCTCCACGGTCTCCTCTTTCCCCGATGTACCACCACGCCCACCATTAAATTCACTGCTGTAAGTAACAAGCATGTGACTTTTGGACTCCCATGGCTATTCAGATTCAGTTCTCTTGTAGTTCCATGAGTAAGGGGGGATTTGGTCTTTTCCATGGTTATTTTCTCAGGAAAACACCAATTACCCACAATTTTGTACAGCTTTGCAAATAAAAGGAGTCCTTCAATTTCAGACCCCGTTTCTCAAAATAGAGTAGAGAGACATCAATGTCACAAACACTTTCTGTTGGCCAGAGCCCCCCTCTCTTTCCAGACATACTGTTTTTATATGTCTGAGCTTCCCAATACCCCCAGGTTATAGAACCTTCACGAATGCCTTTAGCCGCATATTGAGTGGGGCTATGTGAGCATCGGGTCTTGGGTGTAGTAACTTTTGATCTTCGAAGATTATTGTCCTTTGCAGTTTCCAAAGCTCCATTTAGTTCTTGGAATGAGAATGCCCTGATTTATTTTCTCGAAGTGGATCTCTGAGATGTTATATCGTATTGTCATCTCTAGGGTTTCTTTCTGTTCTGAAGAAGGATCGGAAAAGTTTCACTCATTCATTTCAGAGACAAAACTACCATTTGGGGCTGAGGCAGGAGAGTGGGTGGGATACAGCATAATATGTGGGCACCGATCAATGAAGGGCAAGGTGAAGAAGAAATAGAGAGAAGGCCCTACTCTGAGCCCAAAACATGAAGTATTAAGCCAGCTGGCTCTATGATGCTGCCCCTAATTTTCCAACTCTATTTATACCCACAGTTCCATTGGTAGCCAAGGGGCTATCTCAGACCCCAATAAGCTTATCCTAAGGTCATTGAGAGGAGCGTATGTATGGAGTATGGGTGTGAGGGTATAGGTGTTAACAAAATTCATGGTCTCATAAATTTCTTACTCAAAACTTTGCACGAAAGGCAAGATATGCCATGGCAAAAACTAGGTTGTCACTTCCTAATTTATTTGTGGAGACTTCATGTTGAAAATAAAGCAATCAAAGTTCAAGTTTTTAAAAACTTATAACTTATTTCAGTGAAATATCAAGTTAAAAAACTCTTATTTTAGGATTTGTATTTTCATCAGTTGTCCCAAATAGTAATAACAGTGAACTTACAGTTGGGATGGTGCAGGAAGAAAGGCTAACGTTAAAAGGGAAAGTGAGTTAGAAAGAGCTCTCTGTTAGTCTTCCTTAGCTCATCTTTACACCTGAACAAAAGCCAGATCTGTGCACTGTTTGGTTTGGTGACTTGGTGACTTGTTCATTTACCCTGGAAAATAGATTATGTATCTCCTCAAGATACCACACAGTCCTGAATGTAAAAAAGCAAAACAAACGAACATACAAACAAAAACAACTATCAAGCCTAGGCTAGTCCCAGTCTTAATTATCGCTATCATCATTATTACTGTTAGCCATCATATATAAAATACTGTGAGCCAAATACAGTACTATTTTATATCGCATTTAATCCTAATAACAACTCTATGAACTATAGTTTCCACCTGCATTCAGTGAGATTCAATGTTACACCTCTCGCAACTGACCGAACTTTAAAAGTTCATACTATCAACCTGCATGAAATCTGTTTCCTAATGAAAATATATCCTAACATGTATTTTCTTCTAGCAACATGGACCAAAAAGAAAATTCTGACTTTGGTTAAATTTGTGTCAAATTCGGTAGTTCTGGACCACAGGTCCCTTTTTGGACTCAGAAATTTCTGTGATCGGTATTGATTCATATAAGAAGCAAAGTAAATGAGACCATGGGACAGGGACGAGGAGGTAATTTAATCATCCTTCGGCTGAAAAAGTAATCATTATTAGGTTAAAAATAATTTGAAGAGTTCCATTTATTTAAAAGCCATAGCTTCTCTAAGAAATTTTATGGATACTTATTTTTATTTTATGGAGTTTTTTGGCTGTTGTTGCCATTTGTTCTCCTTTTCCAGTTAGAGATGACACAGTTCCTCACCAACTGTTCTTTTTTATTGTGAAAGATTTTGAATATAATGGTAAAAATAGAGAATAATAAGAAACATCTGTGTCCCTTTTCTAATCGTGTTCTCTCTCTTCTTCAGAGAGATCATCATAAATTCAATATCGCTGATTCCAGGAATGGTTTTATACATCTGTATCTGTAGGTATTCATATGCTGCTAAGTGTTTTTCAAGTTTTTAAATTTGATGTGAATAATTTCACATTTTATGCATTCTGCTTCAAGTTGTTTATGTTTTTGAGAATCATTCCTGTCAAAATATGAGATTCATTCATTTAAAATGCTTTGTAGTATTCTAGAGTTTAAACACGCCACAATTTTTTGGTCCATTGTCATGTTGATAGACATTTGTGTTGTATCTTCTTCTCCTCCTCCTCCTCCTCCTCCTCCTCCTCCTCTTCTTCTTCTTCTTCTTCTTCTTCATCTTCTTCTTCTTCATCATCAATGCTCAGTAAGCAGGCTTTTATGCACTAGTATATAAAATTTTATCAAATTTATTTAGAGTTGTTATCGAGATGTAGAATTGCTGGCTAGGATCAGGGAGCATGTCTTTCTCTAGCATATTGCCAAAATTCACCTGGCCTGAGAGTTCCAAACACCGGAATGGGACTTCAGCAAGCAGAAAGTGGATTGGATGAAGTAGGTTAGTTTCATGGGTAGACACAGAGGAGTATGCAACGCTGCTTTCTTTCCATGAACCTGCTGTGATAACAATGAATTCCTTGCTCTCTTGAAAATTTGCTAGATTGTAATCTGAGGCTGAGATTTCTATTTATATTGAGTTTTTCTGTTTCAATTATTTTTCCTTCTCACTCCCTTGTGAAAATAAAATGGGTTCTCTCTGAGCATTCTGTGGAAATAATGCTTCTCAGTTAGGTGACTAGCAGTAGACTGTGTTGACACATTTGAGAGTTGAAAAAGCAAAAGTTTACAATAGAGCAGTGCTTCTCAGACTGCAATGTGCCTAGGAACCACCGGGGTGTCTCATGAATTAACAGATTTCTGTTTAATTCCTGGGGCTGGGCAGACTCCAGTTCTAACAAGCTCCTACATGATGCCAATGCTGCTGCTGGTCTGAAGACTACACTTTGAGTACGGGGCAGGCTAGCCTAGAGGGAGCAAGCATTTGCCAATATTTAAACCTTTCTGGGACTTAATGCAAATTATTTTTTTAAATCTCTTACCTTTTATTTTTCTTTAAGTATCAAAAGATTATGCAATAAGCAGAATTTAGGGCCATCTTCTTTTAAATATATCCTTATTATATTCTTGATAGAAAGGTGAGCGATTTGGTCTGTTGAAATATATCCTAGGTATATCTGTCAATCTCATTTTTGATGAAATAATCGAGTGTGTACTTAAGTCAAGCACAGTAATGCGTCAATGCTGCAATAACTCTTTTTTTCCCTAGATTTATTGAGATAAATTGATGTGTAATGTTTTGTAAGGTTAAGGTGTACAATGTGATGATTTGATAACATATATTGCAAAATGATTACCACAATAAAGTAAGTTAGCACATCCATTGCCTCATACAATTACTGCGTCTATGTGTTGTGTGTGTGTGTGTGTGTGTGTGTGTGTGTGTGTATTTAAGCTCTTCTTTCTTGGCAGCTTTCAACTACATAATGATACAGTATTGTTAACTATAGTGGCCATGCTGTACATTAGGTCCCCAGAACTTATAACTGAAAGTTTGTTTCCTTTGACCAACATCTCTCCTTCCTACCCACCCACTTTTCCCTCATACCACTCCACATCTTGGCCCCTAGCAACTACAATTTGTTTTTATGAGTTTGGCATTTTTAGATTGCACATTATAAGGGAGATCAGACGGTATTTGCATTTTGCTGCCTGACTTTTTTTCATTTGGCCTAATACCCTCAAGATTCATCCATATCGTTGAAAATGGAAGAATCGCCTTCATTTTTATGGCTGAATAATAGTACTGTGTGTGTGCGCGTGTGTGTGTGTGTTCATCATTTTCTTTTTTCGTTCATTCATTCAAAACATTTAGGTTGTTTCCACATTTTGGCTATTATGAATAATGCTGTAATAAATATGGGTGCAGATATCTCTTCAAGATACTGATTTCATTTTCTTTGGATACATACTCAGAAATGGTCTTACTGCATCATATCGTAGTTCTGTTTTCAATTCTTCTGAGTAGCCTCCATGCTGTTTTCTAAAGTGGCCGATCAATGTACATTCCCACCAACAGTGCGTGAGGATTCTCTTTTCTCCACACTCTTGCCAAAATTTATTACCTGTTGTCTTTTCCATAACAGTAATAATAATGTCATTTCTTGTTAATTCTAACAAGTGTGAGGTGATCTCTTATTATGTTTTTAATTTGTATTTCCTCGATAATTCGTGATTTTGAACACCCTTTTAATGCACCTGTTGGCTGTGTATGTGCCTCCTTTGGAAAAATAGATGTCTATTTAGATCATCTGTTCATTTTTTAAACAGACTTTTTTCTTTTGAGTTGTATGAGTTTATTTACATTCTGCATATTAACCCCTTATTAAGTATATGGTTTGAATCCATAAGGTATCTTTTTATCTTATTGATGCTTTTGTTGCGCAGAGGCTTTTTAGTTTGGTGTAGTCGCACTTGTTAAGTTTTGCTTTTGTTACTTGGGCTTTTGGTGTCATATCTGAAAAATTGTTGCTAAGATCAACATCAAGGAGTTTCTCCCCTGCGCTTTATTCTAGGAGTTTTATGGTTTCAGGTCTTACATTTAGTCTTTCAAATGTTTCACATTAATTTTTACGAGCAGATTAAAATAGAGATCTAATTTCATTCTTTTGCATGCGAATATACGTTTTTTTCCAACACCCCTTGTTGAAGATACTGTCCTTTTCTGTTGAGTAGTCTGGGTTCTCTTGTTAAATATTAGCTGACCGTATATGCGTAGGTTTATTTCTAGACTCTCAATTCTGTGTCTTTGGTCTATATGCCTGTTTTAATACCATAATCACACTATTTTGATTACTATATATTTGTATTCTAGTTTGAAATCAAGAAATATGATGCCTCTAGCTTTGTTCTTCATCCTCAGGATTGCTTTGGCTGTTTGAAGTTTTAGGATTGCTTTTTTGTTTTTGTAAAAAATGCTGTTAGAATTTTGATAGGGATGACACTGAATCTACAAATGCCTTTGGGCATTTTAACAATATTAATTCTTCTGATCCATGAACACAGGATATCTTTCCGTTTAGTTTTGTCACCTTCAATTTCTTTCATTAATGTCTTATAGTTTTCAGTGTATAGATCTTTCCCTTCCTTGGTTAAATTTATTCCTAAGTATTTTATTGTTTTTGATGCTATTGCTAATGAGATTGCTATCGTGATTTCCTATTTGAATAGATCAGTGTCGTATTAAAGAACTGATTTTTGTATGCTGATTTTGTATCCTGCAACTTTACCGAATTTGTTTATTAGTTCTAACAGTTTTGTGTGTAGTGAGAAGGATTAGGTTTTATACAAATAGGGCCGTGTCATCTGCAAACAGAGAAAATTTTACTTCTTTTCAAATTTGTATGCCTTTTTTTTTCTTGCGGAAATGCTCTGTAAAGGACTTCCAGTACTGTGTTGAATATGAATGGTGACAGTGGACGCTGTTGTTTTATTCCTGATTTAGAAGAAAAGCTTTCAGACTTTCCTAATGAGTTGTAATGCCTCTTCTATCATTTCTAATTTTGAGTCTTCTTTCTTTTCTTCTTATCTAGGTAAAAGTTTGTTAATTTTTTTTTATTTTAAAAAAACTGCTCTTCATTTTGTTGATCTTTTTTATTATTTTTCTGTTTTCTATTTCATTTATTTCTACTCTGATCTTTGTTATTTTCTTCATTTTGCTAATTTTGGATTTAGTTTATTATTCTTTACCTAAAGGATGTAAGTTAGGTTCTTTATTTTTTTCTTAATGTAGGTTTTTATCACTGTAAAACCTCTTTTTCTTCATCACGTAAGTTTTGCTATACTGTTTAATTTTGTTTGTCTCAAAATATTTTTTTAAAATTTTCCATTTGATTGCTTCTTCAACCCACTGGTTTTCCAGGAGAGTGTTGTTTATCTCCACATATTTGTGAATTTTTCATTTTCTCTCTTGCTTATGATTTCTACATTCATACCATTGTGTACGAAAAGATACCTGGTATGATTTCAAACTTCTTAAATTTTCTAAGACTTGTTTTGTGAATTAGCACGTGATTTATCATGAAGAAATTTTTTTTTTTTGCATTTGAGAAGAATGTGTGTTTTGTTGCTGTTGGATAGAATGTTTTGTTACATCCATTTGATCTAAAATATGATTCAAGTCCAGTGTTTCCTTATTGATTTTTTTATCTGAATGATCAATCTGTTATTCAATTCCCCTATTATTATATTTTTTGGAGTATTGAATTCCCCTATTATTATATTTTTTTTCTGCCTTCAGTTCTGTTAGTATTTGCTTAATATATTTAGGCACTCTGATGTTGGGTAAGTATATATTTATGATTCTTATATCATCTCAATAAATTGACACACCTTATCATTTTATAATGACCTTCTTTGTCTCTTATTACAGTTTTTGACTTAAAGTCTATTTTCTCTGATATAAGTGTAGCTACTCTTACTCTTTTTGGGTTTCCATTTGTGTGTAATATCCTTTTCCATCCTTCCTATTGAGCCTATGTATGTCTTTGAAGCTGAAGTGAGTCTAGGCAAGCATAGAGTTGGAATTTTCATTCAACCACTTTATGCCTTTCGTTTGGAGAATTTAATCCATTTACATTTAAAATAACATTGACAGGTAAGGACTTACGAATGTGATCTTATTGTTTTCTGACTCTTTTGCAATTCCCTTGTTCCTTCCTTCCTCTCTTGTCTCCCTTTGTGAATTGATGATTTTCCATAGTGGTATACTTTGATTCTCTTCTATTTATCTTCTGTGTATCTACTATAGGTTTTCATTTTGTGATTATGATGGAGCTTGCATGAAACATTTAATTAAGAGCTGGGGAAGGAAGCCAGGAGCTTGCTCGTGTACTCCACTTACTCTCATCCAAGAAATCACAGGCTGAGAAAGTTTCTCTTGGTGCTGAGCTATGCCAGCGTGGGGAAGGTGTGATGGGGTTAAAATGAAATTATTCCTCTCCTCTCACCCTCTTCAATGCATCCAACCTTGGATTTTTTTTTTCCTCTCAAATAGTATGCTGAAATGTGTTAGTGGGACTCCCGGACTCCCCAAAAGGCCTTGGTTAATTGACAGAAATCGTTGTTCTTTGAGGGGAAGATGGTAGGAAATGTTTATTTCACCATGTTGATGATGTCACATCTACATTAATGTACTAGGCTCTGCACCACATTATGAGCGAAGTCTGTGATTTTTAGGTGCCGGGTACTACTTCAAAACGATATTATGAAGTAATAAAGTATGTAAATATAAAAATAAAAAACATAAGAGGAGTACAAGAAAATATAAAGGAAGACATCTATTCTTATAAGGAGAAAAACCTTTCTAAGTATAAAAAGAAAGGCAAAAAAATAAAAGAAATATCAAAATATCAAAAATTTAAATATTGAGGTAAAAAATACTATAAACAAAATTAAAAGAAAAATCTAATGTTGGAAAACTAAAATGTGGCACATAATTTTTAAGAATTTCATAAATGAAATGAAATCATAAAGAAAATATGAAAACTACAACAAAATGTACATATAATATAAATAGACAATTTGCAATAGAATTAATACAAATAGTAAATGTGAAAACCTTAACTCGTTATACTAAAAAAAATTCAAATTAAATAAAAAATAAAATATAATTTTCATTCATGCTATTGGCCATTGTTCTCAGTTACCCTTCTCTTCTTTTTTTTATTTTAATTTTTACTTCTTTCCTCCTCTCCCCCTTTTGAAGCATTTCTGCCTATGTTATTTATTTCACTCCCACCATCAACTTTCCCCATCAAAATTTATCCTCCGGGAAGAATCACATCATAAAATAAGGAAATACAATTCCTTTTCATACTTTGTATTTTCTCTTATTCTGTTTTACGTTAGAAAAATAAAAGGTGCTTTTGTTTTAATCTCAGGTGGGAGGTGAAATTTGGTCAACTTGTGTACTTCCCCAAAGACCCAAACACATTGTTACGGTCGCACACCATCATGTCAGAGGCAGTTGGGCAATCAGGAAGGGCTCCAATACTTGGATCCGAGTTTCAAAAGAAGAGTAAGAGAGTGAGCAGTCTAGGGGAGAGAGGAGGTGGCAATGGATTTGGAGGAGAAGAAAGACACGAGGAGGGAAGGAAAAGACGGAGAGGAGGCAATTGCTCCCCACCATCTCTGCAGAAATATAGAAACCTGGAGACTACGGTCAGTTTTCCAGGAACTACCATTTGGGTTCCTAGTCTTCATGGTGCCAAATGCCAGGTCATATGTGTCATGAATGAGAACACTGAAGAAGACGTCAGTCCTCTATCAGAAGGGCACACGATTCCTGTCCACCTCAGCTGTTTAACAGGGTATACTGAATAAATACAAATCACGTGGGTACTAATGGTCACAGCCACCTGACTATACCTTTTCTTTTAAATGAAGTACCAGGAATCCCAGCTCTAAGACCAGGATTAAGTAAAATGCTTCAGGATAGGGAAGTTGTAGTAGATGCTGTTTTTATATGGTAAAAATATTTATTATTTTCCTAAGTAAATATTATTCATCATTAAGTATAATGGCTGACCAGACTATGTAAAAGCATCCTAATTGGAGAATAAAAACATATGTTCCTGACTTACATTGGTCATAAGAATAGTTTAGCATAAATCTTTCTAATACATCTGCCTTCCCATTTACAGAAATCGCCTTGACCTCAGTAGTGTAAATGTAATCCCTTCCTGACCAATCCTCCAGTAGAGAAGTGGCTTCTAAGTCATCACATAATAACTGCTCCTTTTAAAGAATTCTGGCAAATCCTCCCAACATACTCACCATGTAGCAGAGACCTGGAGCACACTCCTAGGGACGGGAAACTTGTGAATGTGTGTCTTTTATTTTGCGTGGGGTTGCCAAGTTTGCACTGGACGAAGACTAAGGCTTTTCTAGGAGTGGGGATAAGGTCATCTCTGAATTCCTGGCATTTCTGATTGTGCTGGGTCAAGTGCATCAAAGATTAGTTATCAGAAAGGCAGCAGGAGAGCTCACTTTTCTTTTTCAGAACCTGGTCCTTTGCACTGGATGGATAGAAAGAGATTGGGAGCCTGTTGCTTTGGGTGTGCAGTAGGAGAGAGTCATCCTCTGAGCCTAACCTTGGCACATGCTGATTCTTCTCTACCTGGAAAGCCCACTCTGCTTACCTACACCCCGTGCACTTCCCCCTCCTCCTGCCGATAGGAGAGCATTCGTCTCTCAATGCCTTTGGTTTACTCTTCATAAGGAGCCCTCGCTTTGCTCTGTGTGCTTCGCGCTCTGCCCACCATGTGTTTTTGTCTCACTGTGTAACACGGTCCCATTTCCCAGTCCCATTCCAATGGGTCTCTGTCCCATTGGAGCAACAAGGAGCCTTGGAAGAGAATGAGCTTTGCCCTTAGACAAACCAGCAGTTCTGTCTCATCGTAGTTTAGATGTGGAACTTTGGGAAAATTTCTCTCTGAGTCCTAGTTTCTGTCATGAAGATGGGGAACAAAAAGATATTCTTTGCAGTGAAAATAATGTAAACCATCTAGTATAGTGTTTAGTACAGGGTTGGCATGACATTTATGTCATTTATATTATTTTAAGATCTTTGAGTAGGTGAACATTGCTTTTAATCTGTATTTTACCCCACAGCAGTTGAATAGAGCTAAAACATGAAAGAGTGAGATTTGTGAAAACTGAGGTAGTATAACTTTGCTGCTAATTGTGTGATTTGAGGAAATTTCTTAAACTCTCTCGATCCAAATTATATCATCTAAAATTTGTCAGAATAAGAGTAAATATTCCACAGTCTTCTGGGGTGATTCAATGTAATGATGTATTAAAGTAATTAACAAAGAGCCCACCCAATAAATATCGAATGAACGAATATTAGGGACTGTTCCTTAGAAAATGCAGCTTAAGATCAAGCCAGGAATAATTGTCTCTCCAACTAGATTGGCCTCCCCCTCTTCCCAGAGCTGTCTCTTGGGGGGGGGGGTTATGGGGATTTAGGGCATCTCTGGGCCATGGCCCTCGTGTACAGAAGTGGAAGCCGAAGCTCGAGGAGCTCTGAGAAGTGGCCCAGGCCACACAGGGAGCTAATGGCCAAGCCTATCAGAGTGCTGGCTGTTTCCACAGTTCTCCAGGGTCTGACCTCTCTGCCACCTCTCATTTCTGTGCCTTTTGACCTACAGGAGTGCACAGCAAGGCCTTCGACAAATAAACAGTGGCCTAGAGATTAAACTGCACCTGAAGCTGGTTATGCAGGTTCACTTAGCATTTGAACCAAGGGCGGAAACTCGGCTGTACCCAGACTGCAAAGGGATTAACCCATTCTGTGACTCGGCCTGTGAATTACTACTCAACTTAGTAAACACAAGAAGGGAGGGAAGAACTAAGTCTCATTAAAGAAACACAAACCTGTATAAAAAATTTAAACAAATAGAAAAGAAATCAATAACAAATAAAACAATTGGAAAAAAACTAAGTGTGGTTAGATATGCAGAAAAAAAAGGCCATACAACCTTTCTTCTGGCTTTCTCATCCATCACAGACAAGAAAAGAATTAATGAAATACAGCGAAAGGGGTCATTTTCTGTGAGAAATCGTGGGGGCCATTTTAGAATTCTGCCCACCGCCATCCTGGTTCAAACCCCCATCTTTCTAATTACTCTGCTTCAGCCAAATCGGGCTGCTTTGTGTGCCCTTGAATGAATGAGCTAGCTTTACTCCTACCTCAATGCCTTTGCATTTGCCATTCCTGCTGTTCAGATAAAGGTTTTGCTCAGAAGTTACATCCACAGAGAGGCCATTTTGACCATTTTAGTTAGGGAGCTTCCTCTCTAACTCTCTGCCTTCTCATGGAAATGTCCTCTTTAGTTTCCCAATGCTTATTGCCACTTCAGTGTGATTCATTTACTTCTTGGTTTCTATATTTGTTGTCTTTCATTGTGCCCCTGCTCCCACATAAACTCCCTGACGGAAAGGACACATCCTGTCCTGTTCGTCGCTGTATCCCCAAGGCCTGGATTCGTACTGGCACATAATAAGCCCTAAGCACATGCACGAATGCGCGTTTTGTGGAAAGTGAGAGGATAGAGGGGTGGTAGAAGCGAGTCGTGAGGAAGGAGGACACGGCGTTTGGCTGGAGCCGAAGGCCTCGATGACTCATTAAGAGCTTGAGTACAAATGAAGAGAAAGGAACTCTTGGAGAGACAATGAAGCTGTTAGAGAATGTAAGTTCACAGGCGAGTTCCAAGTTCAGGCCTGCCCCCTCCCCCGTGTTTAGGGGACACTGAGCTTTGAGCATACCACTTGGTAATGGCGTCTCTGGCCCACCTCCCGCCACCATGCCCTCCACTCTCATTCCTTTTGGGCTGTAGAACAAATCTGCCTTCCCACTTTCCCTTGTCCAGAGGGGCGGCAGACGAAAGGGTAACCTTAGATATGTATGATGCTGGCTTAACGGAGAAAAAGCGTGACTTGTGATACCAACCGTTCAATGTTAATTTCCAGGTACCTTTAAGGGGCGGGCAGAGCAAGTATGCGGCCATCAGAATTACCTTCTTTTCCATCGAGTCCAGGATGAGCCTCCTTCCACACCTTGAGCTGGACGCAGTGGATGCGGATATAAGTTTCCAGATCTGCAGTTCATTAACCTCTTGTCTTGGTACGATATTATTTTCAAAATCCCCCAATGGTTTATTGTGAAGGAAAAGAATTCCCCTATGTGACCCATGTTGAGTACATGTGTGTAATAAATTTGGGGATTTTAGCATCCCTTGACAATTACATTTCTTGCTATGTCAGCTATTTTAACACATTTTCTCCTCAGTTATAGTTGGATTAATTATATTTATGCCCAGACATTAGCCAATGATATTATATTCCAAATAAGACTTGTTTATACTATTTACTGTTTTTCATTTTCTATTATTTTTTCTAATTATTTTTTCGAACTTTTGTTGAGGGAGGAGATATATTAAGATACTTTGAGCACTCTGAACCCAAGATCCTGGATTAGGCAGTTTTCACGCTCTAGCAGATGGCATGGCTTGGTATGTGTATGCATTATAATTTGAATATAGTATATGTATAAATCAATGATGCCTTTTATTTACGTTCAATGGATAAATAACCTCAGCTTTAAATATTTTTATTGATAGAATTACTCCTGTGAGACAGCAGACATGTCTACTCATGGCAAAATTTGAGCTGAGTCCAGATCAAAATAAATGAAAGAAGTGGTACCTGTTTAGGAGTTTTAATGGCCAACTGGGAATCTCATCTCTAGTTATTTCGTAATAAAATGAGATTTTTGCTGATTCGAAATGACAGGAATTGCAGTTTGGTCTAGTTTACCATATTTCGCCAAGAGAATCTATATTCCCTGGGCTTGAGACCAAAGTGCATAAATAATTTTTGCCCAAGCCTGTGGGAGTATACACGACTTGTCATAAAACGAGCTACTGGCGCTCTTACACTTTGAGGATATTTGTTTCACTAGGAAGATTGAGGAAGAAGCTGTTAGCAAAACTATGTTGATCTTCTTTCAGAGGAGAGAAAATTGAGCCTTAGGGTGAAAAGGAGAAGGTTCAGAAGAAATAGCTGATGTGTCTGTGATAATTATGTTTACATGGGTAAGAGGTGTCAAAGTGACATTACTCATGAGGCTGATTTGAACAGAATGTTGCAAATCACTTTCAAGATTTTCTTTGGACTTCCCCATATTTTTGGAGGTTGGAGTCAGGATTACTGGCTTTGGTAATTAATCCTTCCCAGGCTGCATTCTTTGCTACTGAGCGTAGCAGTGATTCAGGGGCTCAACCTGCTAAATCAAGATAATGCTTGACCTCTGGAAGCAGAAGCCTTTCCCTCACTCAGCCAGAGAAACTAAACCCAGGAGCACAATTGGTAAAATCAGCAGAGTCCATATTTGAAGAGCTGTAGAGGGAGCTTAGACTATCTACTTCTGGCATTATGAGGGGATTTTAAGAATATAGTATAAAAAGTTATAAACTTCTAGGACAAAGTTAGTTGGGTTTTGTATGAATCCAGACACGGGGCCCTTAAAGAGCTGTAATATTTTCAAGGGAACCGTTGGTTTCAACATAAACTTATCACAGTAGATCTTTTATGTCTGCTATGTTTGCATGTTTATTTGCCTCGTGTTTGTTTCACAAGAGCCCTATATTAATGTCACAACTATGCATAAAGGAACTCATTAGGTTAGTTTGAAAAGAGCTAAGGTGTTTAAGATAGTTATCTTGTCCAACAGTCTATCATGATCTTTGTGTTATTACGCAATTAGATACAGTACCTTTAGACAACACCTACAACTCTTGTGAGATTGTGCTGAGAAAATGATCACTTTGCTTTTTGTCAAGGAAGGGAAATAGGACCACTTTCCCACTGTGAAACCAATTTAGATTTATAAGAAGTTAGGACTAGAGTGGCCCCCTTTTGAAAGAGCTAAGACAAAATAACCATGCTCGCTAGCACGGGCACCAGCGTTTAGCATAGAATAGGTACTTTAAAAATCATTTGAGTGAGTAATATTAAATGACGATTTTCTGTTGTTTTAAAAATAATTTTGTTAGTCACTAAACTTGAGATTTTTGAGACTACAGCAATGAAACATTTTGAGTAAGTTTGCCATTGTATTTCTTCAACTTGACACACAAATATTAAAGTCTTACGATTTCTTTGAGTTTAAAGATTAGTCTCAGCTGGGATGGTGCAAGAATGGGAGAAACATCTTCTGTTTTGAAAAACAAATGACACATTAGATATTTTCTCTATTCACTGCTGCCCTGCATCTGGCCTCACAGGGCAAATCTGAACTTGCTTTTATCATGTCCCTTATCATACTCTGTCCTATAATTGTCGGGTTACTGTGTCTATCCCAGTAGATTGCATACTCTTGGACAGCGAGGTTTAAATGTATCACCTGGCTTTATATTCCTAGGGTCCATTTGGTACCTGTAATATACTAGGAGCTCAAAAACAGGGGTCTGAATGAATGATTAAAAGGCAGAATTCCGAAAGCTTTTTTGAAGCTGCTGAACATTTTCAGTTCCTGTGTGTATGTGAGATGTGTGTGTGTCTCACCCAAAGCGTCACTATGTTCATCTAAATGTGTTTTTCCTTACTATGTTTCATCTAAATTTAATTTTACATTCACACCCACACACAACCTCATACCTCATACCTACCAGACACAAACCCGAGCTGCACATACAACATATATTCTCTAATTTTTAGACTTTAAAAGCAAAAGTACAATCTTCAGACTTATTTCATTCCCCAAAGCCAAGTCTTTTTGATGTCAGACACCTGAACCCTCTGTCAGGAAGCTGTAGCCTGCAGGTCATCCTCAGATACTTTGTTTTCTAGGACTCCGCTTGACCAGCAGTTGTAAACATAGAAAGGTATTGGCCCTTCTCCTCACATTCTTTGCTCAACTCAACCTCCTTTGCATGACAGCCTCATCCTAGGGCAACTTAGAATCCAGACCTTTATTTATAGCCTAAAGTTTGTGGAAACTCAGAGAAGGTGAGTGAAAGTCATAAATCAAAACCAAAACGTAATTTTCCTTCAGATCAACTGTTCCGTCTTGGCTCATTTGGACGTCAAATGCCCTAGATTCGGAGGGGGAAAAAAAATGTGAGATGAGTGTACTTCTTACAGTGCTATAGCACAACGTGAACTTTAGAGGGAGGATTTGCAAGTTGTTTAAGGTCTAAAATATTCGCTCTCTGCTTTTCTGGTACACGTGTTCGAGGCTGAGAATCTTATCAGTAGATAAAGGCAGAGAGGCTGCCATCCCACATTCCACAAACTCACTTCCAGATGGTTTAGAGACTAAGGGGTGAAAAACTCAAGCTCTTCAATCAAGCCAAACAACCCACACCTTTATTGCCCCATTTGTTTAGCGGCCTGTCATGGGCCTCCTAACATGTCAGAATCAGCCATGGGGGCAGCTGTTTAATTAACTCCTCAAGGCTGCATTTTGGTGGGGGCAATTTATTTATTATGAAAAACAAATTGAAAGCTCCAACGGTTTTTATGTTCTTTTTTTTTTCTTTTTGTAGTGGTTACTGTTATCTGGAGCCATTCTGGCTCAGTCCAAATAGCCACGATGCGTTTTTTTTTTATTTTTTTTTTAAAGGAGCCACTTTCAGTGTGTTATTCCTTTTTTTCTTCTGTCTTTTTATTTTCCTAAATCAGTTTGGCTATCTGACTTGAATGTGGGAAGATTTCTTTCCTTGGTGCTAGGAACGATGGCATTTTTCCAGACCACATGCAGGTGTGTGTTTGTGTGTGTGTGTGTGTGTGTGTGTTTTAGTTGTAGAAATGCTACAGTTGCAATATTAACTTCTTATGACAGTGACAGGGTTACATGTTGCTCAGTCTCAGGTTAAAATTTGTTTGTGAATAATTTTTGGCCTACTTAATTCTAATAGAAATTTGAGAACTGACTATAAGACACCTCTGTGCTAGGCCCTAAGGAACATACAGAAGGACACAAGAAGACCCATGGCCTTGAGAAATTTACAGTCCCATTTTTCTGGAAGAATATATATTTATCTTTGTATTATTCTTAAAATTTTTCATTTGGGAATAATTTTTTATTTCAATAAAATTTGCAAAGGTCCTACGGAATATTCCCATATACCTTCCATCCCCTTTCTTCTAATGCTAACACCTTATAACCGTGATATCAAAATAAATAAATTGACATTGACACAATTCTATTAACTAAACTACACACTTATAGACTTTACCTAGTTTTTCCACCTGTGCCTCTTTTCTGTTCCAGGACCCAATCAGGATCCCACACATTGCACTTAGGTGTCATATTTCCTTGGCCTCCTCCATTCTGTGACAGTTTCTTGGCCCCTTCTTGTCTTCCATGACCTTGACACATTTGAAGAGTAGTGGTTGGGTGTTGTGTAGAGTGTCCCCCTGTGTTCATCATTTTGCTGCCTATAGAGAGTCAGCCTCTTTCAGAAAGCTGTCTGGAGGCAATGTGCAAAGATTTGGAATCATATGGACTTCGAGTAAGAGCCAAAGGGTCCCCTCATTTTTAAAAAGTAGAAAATAAGGTTTAGAGAGAGAGAGAAAAAAAAAAGACTCGCCCTCAGCGAGACAGCTGGCTGAGTTGGGATTAGGACTAACCCAGACCTCCTGACTTCCGAGCAACGTTAGAATTATCCTCCTTTTCTATTTGGAAACCTGGGGGAACGTAACTTCTGGGGAAGTGCGACTTCCACTGTGCTCCTTTGATGCCCAGAGACTGGGCTCCACATGCTTCCCTGAGCCCCCAGCACAGAGCCTGCTCAGTAAGCACTATCGAATTGAATTAACTTATTATCCAGAGCATCAAAATGCCAGGAATGGACAAAGATGTGTCTCTGAGATAAGAGCTAAAAAGTGCACAGAGGTAAGAACTGAAGAACTGTGAGCGAGGTCATGAAAATACAAAATAAAACAAACAAACAAACAAAGCCAAATTCCCTGTAGCGATGACCCGAGATGCTCACAGCAGAGCCATAGCTGTCGGGTGGAGCCTAAAGTTGCTCCATGAATAGTGGGCAGGGTTTCCCATTTTGGGACAAATACTTTTACTCACTCACAGTCCCGCAGGAAAGGATCTATCTATCCCGTGATCTAATGTACTTCCTGCCCATCTTGATTCCCGAGACCTGAGGGCACAGAGTGTGGCAGTCAGGAGCGCTGTCTCACTGTGTCCGTGTTCAGTCTCTTCACCACTGCTAAGGGCCAGACAGGACCTAGCGAAGCACTATAATCCTCACACCTCAGGGTTTTAATGTGTGGAGTTAATAATTGGGTCTCATAGTGCAATCCTTAGCCATCTAGAGTCCCGTAACTCTGAATCATAGAATGTTCTAGAAAGTAAGTTCATTGTTAATGATCAGAAATTTATACTTGGTTTCCAATATTTTCTGTCGTTCCCTTGGAAATAGAAGGGCTCTCCTCTGGCATCCACTGTTGGCATTATTCCAACATGAACCAGGTACAGAGTGGATTTGCCTGATGGATGGAACAAATCAGAGCAAACAGGGAAATGGCCTAGGACTTAAGGGTCCTGGTCAGATATCCCACCAAGTGCTTACGTGACTTGGGGAAAATGGCTACACCTTTATGTTTCAGAGTTTCTTCCTGCTGTGCTCTTGCAGAGTTCAACTTGACTGGTGGTTTATAAACTGGATAATAAAAAGGAACTGCAGAGGTTGCCCTGGCAGGGATATGGTTATTGAAGCGAGTCAGTGAAATATTTTGTGGCAAAACATTAAAAACACAGAAAGGTTGGAATAATGATCCAAGTGATCTATTGTGTAGTATAAAAAAGTGAGAATTCTGCCTCGAGTCAAACAAATCTGGTTTCGTGCAACAGTGCAGCTGCTTACTAGCTGTGTTTCTGCGGTAATTTGATTAACCTTCCTGAGTCTTAGTTTCTTCATCTCTCTCTCTTTTTTTTTTTTTTTTTTTTTTGAGAGGCAAGAATCATTTATTTGAGATTTAAAAAGTTTTTTCATCTTTAAAGCAGAAATAGTACCTGTAACTCCCTCTGAGTTTATTGGTGGGGATAAATGAGTTATGTAATGAAACGTGCTTGCATAGGCATCTGGAGTATTTTAAGGGGGCAGTTAATCATGAAAGCTCTTCCACCTGTAATGTTCTGTGGTTCTGAGAGCTGGACCTGGAGGCATTACTGGAGCATTGTCGCCATGGTCGCCATCTTCTGCAAGGTCCAGGGACTTTCTAAACCTGACCCGTCAGTCCGTGGTAGGACAGGATGTCGGCCCAACCCAGGAAGCGGGAGAAAGTCTATGAACGTGATCCCTGCAAGGTCATAATAATTTGAGAGTTAGCGAGAAGGTGATGGAACTTTCCTCCAGCTCTTACACAGCAGGGCGGGGAGGAGAGACTTGGAGCGTTTCTGTTCTTGGCCCCCTTTTACTTTTCTTACCCCAACTGTGCAGGGCTATTCTGGGCGTATGTATTTTGGGAGCCATAATGAGGTGCTTCTCATCACACCTTGCCATTTTCAGGCAGCTTTGACTAGCCGCCTGGACACGGGGACAACCTAGCAATTTAAGAGCTATAGTGGACTGGGCTGGAAATAGAGAGGCCCAAGCTGCGGCAGGGTGAGATGGGAGTGGGGAATTTGTATTCTCCCCTTCTAAAAGAAGAAGGCTGAAATGGCTCACGGTCACACATAGAGACGGTCACAAAGGACGAGAAAGCACATTTTCTTGTTCTTGTGCCCCACTGTGCCCGGAGAATGTAAGCGAACGATGACCTCTGAAGTAGCAAAGAACCAACTTCGGTGGATGTGGACGTGGAGTAGAATAAATGGGCTTCCTTCATTTGCCAAAGCACAGGGGCCGTCCAGGTCACCCCATCACAGTTCCTTCCGAGCTCAAGTTCTACTGACATGGGAATAAGCTCAAAGAAAATAAAGCTGTCACATCAGCCTCTGGGCCAAAATGCTACCCTTATAAATGCCTTCAAATTCCTAATGACCTGTGATCATTTCTTTTCCCGCAGCACAAAACACAAAGCCCGTCTTCCCGGACATGATTTTCTAGAGCCCAGACACCTTTTTTTTTGACTCTGAAGCTATGAAGGTGCCAATAGACCTGGACCTGCAGTCTTGCACCCAGAAAGTACCCATCCTCTGACACCGTAATGCAGAATCTTTGCAAATACATAAGTGCAGATTAATGTCTAATTCAAAGAACCCCACATTTCCACTCTCCGTATGGCGGAGGGGGTGGGGGGCGGGCGGGAGAATACTGCACACATTAACATTTCGCTCAAGTTTTCAAACAAAAATGTTGTCCTGACTTCAAACCCCAGTTAAAGGAAATGCTTGTCTCCAAGAGCTGACACTTCTCTGGTCATATTTCAGATACAATTAGCCTCCATTGATGGCGGTGGTTGATCTCTCCAATGAGCAGCTAATCTTATCTGTGGTTCACAAATGGCTCAGATGGGAGCCTGTGACTTTGATTACTGGAAGACTGGACCCCATCAGACAGCTTCGCTCCAAACAGTGGTCCTTTCAGCCCCCTGCCCCTGGAGATCAAAGCACTCTCCGCTCTCCCTATCTGCAGGGAAGCTCATTAGAGGGAAGCTGTCAGGGTTATAATCACGCAACAGTTTTACTTCTGGGTTATAACGCTTTCTCCTTCTTATCAGCCTGTGAGGTCCAAAGTGAGAGGGATAAAGGAGGTACCGATGACATCTGATACATTTAATAGGCTCACTGGTGACTGCTTGGGCCCCAGCTCTCTGCCACTGCTGCCTCGCTGACTACTGAAGCGCCCCCCTCCCTCCAGACTCACTGGGGTTGTACTTTATTCCTAGGGGAGGGGGCAGTGGAACAAGGGGGGAGCGATCCATTGTTCCCTTAACAGTTGCTTTACCATGAGAACAGAATCAAATAAAAGAGGAGTTTCGAAGCCCAAAGATCTGCCTTTCAATTTCTTCTCTTTCACTCAATAGCTGAGTGAACTTGAACACTTTGCCTTGATCTTCAGTTTCCCCTGCAAAGTACGTAAATTAATACTTTTGTCATTAGACTTTATATGCAGACCTCAAAATTCCCCTCTCCTAGAAGACATCTATTATAACCTGAGTTCTTTCCTTCTTCTCCCTCCCCCAATCCCCACCTGAGTTAAATCTCCCCCCTTCACAGCCCCCTCTGCTGTATTCTCATAGCCCTCAGGGATTTCCACTAACACTGCACATATCATGCCTGATTTTCTGTTGACTTCCCTTTTCCTTCCCAATAGACAGTAGAATCCTCAAGGCACTGGGGGCTGAGGCTCCATAGACCAAAAGATGCCTCCACCTGACACACAGTTGATGCTTAGTGAGTGTTTGTTGTCTACGATGAATAAAATGCTATGTACTAAGATGATTTGCAAAATGCAGCAGGAAGGGCTGGGATCTGTCATTGGACATGAGCCTTTAGAGTTTCATGGGGACCCATGTAGATGACGCACCATAGTGGTTCTGAGGTGAGCCCAGGAATTTACATTTTTAACAAGTTCCCACTTTGAGAACCACTGATAGAATCCAGTCTTCCTATTTATAGATGAGGAAACTGAGGCTCAGATTGGAGAAGAGGCTTGTGCTAGGCCATAGAACTAATCACAGGCACTCCGTGTGTTCTTATTACTAAGTAGCTCATAGAGTAAACTCTCTCGCGTGGGGATTTCTGTGTGTGTGTGTGTGTGAGAGAGAGAGAGAGTGTGTGTGTGTGTGCGCGCGCGCGTTTTGAAATGTAGGGGCAATAGGTCTTTTTGTTTGTTTTTAATCTGCGACTAGCTTCTTAAGGCTTCAAACTTGGGTCTTTTAATTCTAAATCACGTGACCATTTCATAACATGGTCATTTCGCAATACGCTGCTTTCATGTTAAGAGGCACTGTAGTCTCGCTGCCAGGATGCTGGCTCAGTTATTATCTTTATTTGTGCCTCATATTCCTTACATGTGTTGATGCCTTAAGCAATATCTGAGAAGAAATGCATAGGGAAACCCAGCTCACAGAAAGCTAAGAGAGGGACTCCGAGTACCGCAGGGCAGACTTGGTCTCCCCATCATTGAACCCAGCGTGAGCTAGCTCAAGGCCTTCCTTGTCCATGCTGTGGGGAACTGGAGCTCTTGCCAGGAGCTGTCAGTACCCAGAAGAATGAGAAACAACAACTGTTGCCTGTGGGGGTGTGAGGTTTGGGGCTAGATAGGCCTATGTTTAATACTCACTTCCTTATATCCCTGGTGGGGTAAAATTTCTTAAAAGATTGAACCTCAGGGGGGACTCATTTTGCTGCTCTGTAAAGTGGGAAACATCCACCTCACAGATAAAAGAGGAGTTTCGAAGCCCAATGATAACTTTTAACTATTGGAAAAGTTAAAAGAAGTAGTTTTTAAGCATCTTGCTCCGTGCCTGGGACCTACCAGGAGCTGGGCCCAGGTGAGGTCCCAGCTTCTCTTTCTTTCTCTCTTCACCTCCTCTCCTCTCCTCCCCTCTCCCACGATCATCTACAAACCAACACTGGGAGAACATGAGTGAAAAATATAACCCAGCAGGAAAAATAAGCAAAAGACACTGTCTTTTAAACAAAACAAAACAAAACAAAACAAAACAGAACACATGCCTACTGATTTACTTACTGTTATTTCCTCAACATTAATTTAATTATGTCCGATTTTTTCATGGAAATCCATTTAAAACTTTTATGAAAGAAATTTTTGTAGTTAGAATAATTACCTTTCCATTAAATGTAATTTGGGAGGCATTAGTACTAATTGTAATTGTAATGGAATTTATGGCTGGCACATTATAGTTCATGTGATAAAAGAAAGCCAAGCACTCCCCAGAAATCAGTGACGAGCTTATCAGAATATTAATCTCCTTCAGTTGCTCTGCAAGAGAATAAATAACTAATCAGTCACTGACTGCGAATATGATATATAACTCTTGTGCTAAGATGGATGATCATTTAAGCTTCGGCAGAATATATTTATTTAACTGACAGAAATCATCACTCAATTTCATTTGTTTTAAATGACAATGCAGTAAAAGCCAGACTAGCTATAATGCTTGGAAAATGGAAAATTTATTAATTTTTAAAATTACACTTTGTGAAAGATAGTGAATTCCATCCATTCCATGTTAAGCATTGAACATGTATCTGAAATGTTTGTTAATTATCCAGTCTTAGTGAGTGATCTCTAAGAAACATTCTGAAGTCTGTGTTAGCCTCATTGTTAGAGTCCAATTATTTTGACAATCAAATCTCCTGGCATCTAATTTCAGCTGCAGAAGTTCTGAATATTTGGGCAAATCTTACTTGACCTAGGCCAGAACTAGCTGTTTTGATTCTGAATCAGTTTCAGGTCTTACTCAATTTCGTTGTGATTCCTTGTTTTCTCCAGTGGTAGAATAACAGGAACAAAATTCCATCGAGAGATACAAATGCTCCCCTGAATTCTGGCTAACTTGGCTTTTATGGGTATGTTCCATCAGCAGATGGGATAGCCATCAACTGCTGTGTCACCATGATCACCGTGATAAGGTCTAGCTAACAGGGTAGGACTAGCGCTTCTCTGACTTGAGGAGCACAGGCCACTCTCAGCACAGGGCTCTGTGTGCAGGCATTAGCGACATCCTGGAGGGGAGTCCATCTGTTTCCACATGGAGGGACTTTCGGCCAATGTGACATTCTAGCCTTCTCTACCCTTCACTCTTTGGAAGAAGAGAGAGTTCCCCAGTTGCTGAGTTGGGAAAAGAAATTGAACTCAGCATCAGCTGTTCCTTGAGAAGCCCGCCTGCTAGCAGAGTACCATCTGGTTCGTTCAGTTGTTTGGAAAGCAGTCTTGGATTAGAAGTTTCTGCCCCATTTAGGGACTTGAAGAATTGTTCAGCACTGCCAATTACTGGGTGGCAAGTGTGTCTAAAAATGGGATAAAGTATTTACAAATCCACTTCGTTGCAAATCTAAAGTTAACGCTTTCTGAATATCTTCTGAATTAATTCAGGACAAAAGGGGCATTTAGTTACTTATTGGGCCCTCTGTCAATCCCTAGGTGCGCATGTGAGAATCCCGATTCTCCGGGGCCTGATGCCAGCAGCTCCACACCCATGCATGGACACGCGAACCACGTCAGGGCTCAGTAAAGATGTGATAAATGAAAGATTGAACAGAGGTCTGAAGACTTCTTGTGATTCTTCAGTTTTCCGATGTTTATTTGTCTAACGAGGCAAAAATGGGTTCTGTGATTGAAATGTCTCTGGTATTTCACGTCCTCTGTTCTTACCCACCCCCATTTCCATCTGCACCTCCAGTGTAGGTGTGCGTCTTCTCAGCCTTCCATTTCCTTTACATCAGGTCTGCTCTCAGAGATGGGGTGTGTGTTTAATATAATGCGAACAAGACAACAAGACATCCTCGTCTGTTATTGAGCTTCCTGAGGCCAGAAAAAAAAGGCGGCATGGATGCCCTGTGGAGACACGAGCCATAGTTGTCATTTGGGTGCGTGCCTGTTGCCGCCTCCAAATGTAGGCAGGTCTTGACGTTTCTTCTGAAAAATTACCTTGGGAAGGTAACTGGGACAACAAGTGCCAGAGTGGCTCTGAATCATGCTCCGCTCTGAGATAGAAGGAGCCCATGAAAGTCCCAGCTAAACGATGCTATAAACATTTAGAAAGGGGAGGAAGACGCCTGCTCCAGGGAGTAAGCTCGGGCTGATACATAATTTCAAGTGCCCACTCCCAAGGCGGTGGGCTCCTCTCTGAGTCTGACAGTGGTTTACTGACAGTGATCACACAGAGCGGACGTTCACCCAGAGAAATGGAGCTCACAAACTGTCATTGCTTTGAGATGTGGTTTGCTGAGGGCTTCCCCCTGCCCGTGTTTTCAGGGTTAGCGAGGCCTGGGGAGGCCTGTTCATGATTGAGGAATCCGTTGGCACTTTTAGCTGGGAGATGAGGAAATGGTTATTCTATTCATCGAATCATTCATTTATTCATTCATTCATCAGATATATTGGAAATGCTGATTCTGTATCAGTTTATTAGCCACTGGGTGAGGGTGGGTGCAGAGGTAAATGAGATGTAAGCCCCAGGAAAGTCTTAGGCTGGTGGAGAGACAGACAAGGGTACACGAATCATAATGAAGTGTGACGTTTACTGAGGTTTTAGGACCATGCAAGAGGCGCTCAAAGCTTTCCATCCTGGAGGATCAGTGAAGGCTGCTCAGAAGAATTGGTATAGGAGTTGAGGCCCGAAGAACTAAACTGAGCTAGCCAGACCCTTCTGGGGCTCTGGGGATGTAGAGGGTGAGAGAAAAATCAGTGGAGTCCAGGTTGTTAGGTATCTGGTAGGGGCTTCCTTTCCTCTTGCATGTTTTCAAGAGGATTATTTCTTTAGGGGCCATTATGTATCTTGAGACAGCTGCCTATTTGTTCATGTCCAAGTTTATATTAGATACCATGCCTGGCAATTTTGTAGAAGTTATTTTAATTTCTTACAGCAGTCCTATAAGCTCAATCAAGACCATTATTCAAATGTTTCATAACAGAACTGAAGGTCAGCGTGGGTAAATAACTCACCCCAGTGTGCACACGGCTTCCCAACAGGGCTTCCCAACACTAATGTCTGGGCTCTTTCCATGAGCCACGCTGCCTCTCCAAGGAGCAGAGCACACGCAGGACCTGAGAACTTGCAGGCAAGCGCGCTCTGCCTGCTGGAGCCCGGCTGGGCTCTGGACGCCTCCCTCTCTCAGCTGCAGCACTCGATGGCGAGTGAGCCTCTCATCTTCACGACGCCAAAGGGCACTGGCTTCTCTACAGATTCACTAGCCCCTCTCCCTGCAGCCTCGCCCCCACCGATTTCATTCCTGGTTTAGCTATTTGTTCCGCCCGGACTCTGACACGTTGCCAAAACTGTGGCTCCAGTAAGTTAATTAAACTCCTCGGCCAAAAAGAGGCTTCTGTCACTCACATGCCAAAGAGTCTTGATCACTCCCTCCTATGAAGTACTTTGCGAAACACTTAGGGGACCATAGCCCCTCTCTCCTCGCTCATCTCTTTCCTCACCCATCCCTACACTTACCGTCTTTTAGAGACAAAGCAGCAGGCCAGTGGGAGCGGAGACTGGGCAGCCCAAAGTATGCTTCTCTGGACAGCGTTTGGTCATTTGAGTTCCAAACGAAACTATGTTTAATCGGTCTCCTGATTCGCAATGCCGAGTACATATTGTTTGTGGCTCATTTTCTCCGTGCAGTTTTAACAATCTATGCCTTCAGAGATATCACGTAACTGAAAGACAGAATTAGGCAAGAATGGCAGAAGTCTGGCAGCCAGTAGCCCTCTGCTAGTGTTTTCCATTGGAAAGCATATAGAATTACCTTATTGTTCCAGATATTAGCATTCTGTACCCAACATATACACATTGAAACACCGTAACAAATGGGCTACATTACAAAGCACCTATATGTCACCAAGGCCCAGCAAGCTAAGCTGTGCCAAGGCCCAGAGACATCCTTCCAAGTTTCCTCCGCGGATTGTCTCAGTGTTTGGGGTGGGCCAGCCAGCCTGAGTTTAATAGCAAACATTCTCGGGTTTTTTTCAGATCCCATGTGTAAAACAACTTTCAGCTGAATGTGCCATCTGCCTGCCACGGAGTTAAGTCCCCAGCACCGCCAGCACCTCTCGTCACGCCAAAAACCAGAAAGGCTCTATTTAGGGTTTTTTAGTTGTTTCTTTGTGTTTGTTTGTGCTTTTCCTCCAAACGCCAGGGCTCAGGCTCCGGACTGTACCCTTGCTTGCTCTGGAGAGCATTATCAACCTCCTGGTTCAGGGTTAAGGGTCGAGGTTGGGGTATTGTTAGTGTTTTCATCACTAGCGGAAATGTATAGTCTGACAATCACCATGCTCGCAGATCAAAGGCAAAGGGAGGTGTTATCTGCTGCCGGCTGTGCTGTGACTCTAAGCACATCTCTGGTGGGCTGACCCCAAGGTGAGCTGGGGTGGGAAAGAGTTCTCCAACGACAGATGTCTGGGTGTGGGCTCGTGTGGGATGGCGATCTAAGAGCACAGGCTCTGTCCCTTCCTTTTGCGTAGCCTCACTGTGCCTAGCCTTAAAAGCATGGAGTGCTTTGGAACTGGCGTTTGATTGACGTGGAGGGAAGCGTGTCAATTTGTAGAAAGATTAGCCTGGAGGAAGTGAGGCGCTCTGTATTATCATCTTAGGTCTGCCACTGGTTGCTTTCTGAACTGGGCTGAGATCCAAGCTCCAGTCACACTGACCCCTCAGCCAGTCCCTGCGTGGCCCCTCCCAGTTCTGCTTTACACAGGATGCCCTCGCTGAAGGGGCTGTTTTACTCTTCCCTGCTGGAGAAACTGAGCCTTTTGTTGCTAAGGCTCAGTTTCCACGTGACTCCTTTCTGACGCAGTAAGCATCTTCCTACAGCCTTAAAAGAGTAATGTGTCCCTTCCTCTGCCCTCTCATCATGAGCATCCCGTCGTTTATGTGTGTGTCACTGTTAGATGTCAGCACCTCCAGGGTGACCTATTCACTTTTCTCCAGATGCCTTTTACAGCACCAGAGCCGAGGCGACATTAGGTGAATGAACGCATGCACGGGAGAACAGGTGGAAGAGAGGGATGACGGGTTCTCTGCATCCTCGGAGAGAAAGCACTTTCCCTGGATGCAGGCTCGTTTCTGCAGGAGGTAATGTCTTCCGGTCTTCTGGTTGCTCCCATTTTCCGTGACGTCTACAGTTGCCAGAGTGGAAAATCTGCTCTCTCTATTTATAAGCTTCCCTCTTTCTCAGATTTGTGTGTTCTCCATTTAGTGCTTGCGGTTCAAGTCCTTTTAGCCTCAGCCTTTGTTAAAGCATGGAGTTTCTTACTAGAAAATGCTCTGTTCCTTCTCGAGTCATAATGCCTAGCATCTTCTGACATCTCTAACAGGCTGTTTGTGTCCCCTCTCTACAAGATGTAGTTCCTCTGCTATCCCAGATCCGCACAGCTCTGCCAGCCCTCCCTCGGGGTCTTGGCCACTTGTTCTTTCTAGCTTAAAAGGTCTGAGCAAGAGTGTGAGCTAGTCCCATAGTCGTAGCACCATGTTGCTGCAACTCCTGGTTTCTGCTGTAGTTTGAGGAGTTGTCTGCACTGCGCCAACTGACAAAAAGGAGTTGACTCGACCCCTGGGGACCCTGGCCCAGGCAAGCCAGATGACACAATCCAGGAGTTAATAGATGTTTACCAGTTGGAGACAGAGGGCAGTAAAAAGTCACTGGAAAAATTATTCTTTCTTCTTCAACTCCATGTATTATTCTAAGAACATGCAGTTTGTATGTGTCTTTCTGTCAGGATGATGTGTGAATAAGAACAACCATCCATGTTCATCATGAAGCTGTGCTCAGATGGGCAGTGTACCCTCTATCTTTGCATCTGTTGCTCCCCAACTTCCTCTCTGACTCCTATCCTGCTTCTCTGAGTTGGAGTCTTAAGTGTTAGCAAGGAAGCTTTTACCTCGGTCTCTGTTTTCGACGGAACCTGGGCTAAGTCACATCCCTGGCCATTGCGGGTTAGGCTGACCTCCTTTGTGCTCTCGTAGTATTATGTACACATCTCTCTCACTTTCCACACAATATCACAATCACGTATTTATGGGTCTCTTTCTCCTCCTGGATTACATACCTCTTGAAGGCTGAGACCACACTGTATGTTTTTGAATCTTTGGCACCTTGCACCATGCCTGACATAAATTAGAACTCTGAAACTAGTAAATATTTGCCAGATGACTAACCATAAAAGAGACCTAGATTTCCTCTGATCAGGGAGAGATTCCAGCAGATCTAAGAAACATTTTACATGGTTTGCCATTTCAATGTGTGGTCTCTTTTGGCTTCACCTAAATTGAGTCAAGGATGACGCTAACAGTTGCATCACACTACAGGATTATAATTATATACAATAATTTTTACAGTAATTACAACAATATGCTTGGCACCTGTATGTTACCATGCCGTTAGATATTTCACATACATAATCTCGTTATTGCAGCAAACATATTAGGTCGTTATTATATACTTGAGACTTTCTGGAAATGTGGCTGGACAACAACTGGTCTTGACCGAAAGCATTCATGAGAATATATTCAAGTCTGTTTTAATTATAGTTTTTAAAATGAGGTTTTCCTGAATGATTAATACTATATCTACCAATATCTACCAATTGGCACATAAATGCCTAATGGCAGAACTACTTTAAAAAAAAAACCATCTCATTATATTGTGATATGGACTCTGAACCACAGAACTAGTCACTCTGTCACCCTGCTTCTTCATGGTTCCACTGAAGTTATAGAAGTCAGCGAGATGTAACAGAGGGACTTACAATCAGGGCACAGTAGATAATTATGGGATTCAAAGTTGGCTTTGCCCTGTTCTATAAACCTTCTGAAATCATATAAATATTTTGTGTGTGCCTTTCAGAGGTACAATTTTCCAGGGTAACTTTTATATGAAATTCGCAAGTGGATTAAGAATCGCTGATTCTAATCCTATGTGAACCACCATCTTAGGGTGGGCTGTGAAGCGTGGGAGAAGAGATCTCTGCCTCAGATGTCCTGACTGATCAACTGAGTTCTGAATGACCAAGGATCCTAGAACTAAACTCTTCTGACGACGCATTAGGCACCTAACTTAAAGCTTAGGCGTCAAGGAGCTCACAATATTTTCTCTTCTCTCTCAAAAGCTGGAGGGTTCTGTAGGACTTAACCTTTACTCTGGGCTTTTCCTCTCTCCATTGTAGCTCTGTTGTCAGGATTTCATTTTATGATGTAATCCAGTACAACTTGTCCAAAACAATATTAGATTTATTCCATTTGTTAAAAGGAAGATATCACTAGTATGTGGCCCTTTTGGCAAAATCTCAACTCCTAGTACTAGGCATGGGTTCAATCACCTGTTGCTAAGATACTGCAAAAAAATATTATCTGTTTTTAAATGTTTCTTTTTTAATTAAATAAACCGTTGCTTTGAAATATCAGTGCAAAGGTTAAATAGGTCTTTGAAATCATATATATATATACACACTTTCTCAACTGCCAGAGATATTTCTGAGCATTTTAAATGGAGCAGCTGCTGTCTCAGTGGAGTTCCTTGATGGGGTTTTAAAATCACACAGAAAGGAGCACTCATAGCACAATTTGGAGTATGGAAATAGCAGAGAGAGACTCAATCAGATAAGTACATGCTGAAAACGCTGGTCACAGTTGTTGATTCTGCATCAGAGGCATGAGGGAAAGCAGACGTAGATCCACAATCCCAATTAGCAACCCTCTTAGCCAGATCCAGGGTTGTTTTGGATTTGAGAATGGTAATACAGAGAGCAGATATCCCCAGAAGGGTCTGGGCCAACAACTCTTAAATGAAATCATTAAGATTTGTGTGACAAAATATTTTAGTGTTTATACTATGTTCTCACATCCAATTCTGTGGTCAAGTGAGTTTGCTCAAACTTATGGAAACATTTGGACTTGAAGAACATTTTTAATTTTTTTTTTTTGTATTACACACGACTGATTGTGGACCATTAAAATTGAGAGAAACTCCGGGGTGTATATGATTCAGAATAATTGCAGGATCAACTTAGAGCCCAAAAGTCCCAGGCTGTAGCAAGATTGGGAACTAGGAGAAGGCGGGAAGGAACAGATTGAACATTCACACGAAGTCCAAATGAGGCAAAGTCGCCGTGGCCAGTGGGGAGGAACAGAGGTCTGGGACTTATGGATGACACTTGGAAAGACAAATTAGAATTTAAAGACACTGAGCCTGTCCTAGATCTCTCCCAAATGCAAATGATTCTCTTACTCCACGTGGTTATTGCTCTAGTTCAGGCCATCTTCTAGATGCCTACAATAGTCTCTTGACTGGTCTTCCCACCTAATTCTGGTCTTTTTACCCAAACAGTCCTATATATCTGTCTCCACTGCAGTCATTCTGTGATGCAAAGCTGACCTTGCCACTTCGGTGAAATGTTTCACTGATTTCCCATGACTGACAGAATAAGTTGCTAAGTACTGGGGTCCTCTTCTGTGTCCATCTTGTCTCTCAGCCTTCACTTCTCTTCTTAGGCTGTAACAACACAGTCATCTTTAGATAGTGGTCACCAATGTCTCTGCCTTTGGAATGCCCTCCATTCCACCTCCTTCTTCCCATGGCGAATTCTGTAAGACTTGACATCAGTTAACTTCTGTTCCAGGCTCCAGGCTGACCTAAATAGCTCTACAGTTATCCTATACCTATGTCAATGGAGTTAGCACTTTTCATAAAAATTGTCTGTTTGTATACTTTCCTCTTATATCTGGCTATGAGTTTCCTGAAGGCAAAATCCATTTCTATTATAACTCTCCAGGTTTGGCATAGGGCTCGGGACGTGGTTTATGCTCAGTAAAAAGTTATCGAATTGTGGGTTGAATGTCAAGGCAGACAAAATTATGGAATCCAGGCCATCGGGGAACATGCAGAAGCAGCATTTGTGACCAAAAATTTCCCAGGTGACATAAAAAAGGATGAATTTCTATCCTGGAGATATGAGGAGTGTTATGAGATGGTGAATGTAGAGACTCTAAATTATTCTGAAACCAGCAATATGATCTGTCATGTCCTTTGGCCATAAGATATGGCAAGGGGAAGCAGAGTAACTTTAACCAAATGGAAGGGATTTCTTTATGGTGAGGTTGAGCGGGTAGGGGGATTGCTTTAAGAGAGCACTTTTTACAATAGGGCCTGTGCATCTATGAGAATAAAGGACTGACCAGGGAAAGATAAGGTAAATTGACTTGTCATGGTCGCTAAAATACGATACTTTGAGTTGGAGTTTCTTTTTGCACTCCCCCACTGCGGGGTAAGCTGGACTGTCTCACAGCAAAGTCACATTGTCATGATGACCTAGGGATTTTAAGCAGAGCTCACAGAAATCAGCTGTGATGGAGTAGATAAAGCACTGGTCCAAAAAACAGAAGTCCATCCAAATCTTAGGACTGAGATTTATTGCGCCCTTGGAAAATTGGTTACCACCTATTTGTCTTCAGTTCTTCTTCTATGAAATGGAGATAATACCAGCCTTAAAGGGCTGTTGTAAGTATTAAATGAAAAACATGTTTGAAATCATCGGTCAAATAATATACACTCAAATTTGTGTTGATGCTTTAGAGATGTTCTCTAGGTAGTTGGTATAAGAAGAGAGTAAACATCATTCTGTTATAGACTAGATTTTTGATATGGTAGGGAAAGATGGTACTTTAATCACTTGCAAAGTCATTAGATCAAAAATGGCTTTAATTATCCATCTGGTGCACATCATTGAAAAAAATTCTAAAAACACCTCGATATATATGTATTAATACATTTCTTCATGATGCTCTGTCTGTTTTATCTGTTTGTACAAAGTACAGCGTCATTTAGACCTTCTGAGACTAGGAACAACATGAAGTCAAATCTTTTCAAAGTAACTCCTCACAATTAATTATCAGAGCAAGACCATCTAAGTATAAGCTCTGCCAGGATTCAGAGAGAGCCTGAAAATTAAGACACTAATTAAGTCAGTAAAGACAATCCTAAGGTTACAGTGTCACAAGGGAGGAGTGATGGGAAGCAAGGAGTAGGAGAGTTAAGATTCTCATCCCTGACAGGAAGATGAGAGATGGGTCCAGAGACTAATTATATACACGCTGTTAAACACAGGAGGTAAATGCCTGAAAAACATAGATACAAATATACACACACCACACATACACATGCATCTTATAATTTTGGACATTGTCAACTTTGTGTGAGCATGTATATTCTGTGTACATATATTTCTTATAAAAAATAACTATATTTAAAAGGTCTAATAAGTAAGTTTTAAAAACAATTGTAGTTCATACACACATACATTTCCATTAGCAGCAAGACCGTAATATATTCTTTTGAATTAGAAATGATCCTTCATTACGGAATATTTAAAACCACTCAAAGAAGACATATTTCTTCTAATTAATTTTTGTAATCGAAGCCTGTATGTTCTTAGCAGAAGAAATATTTATGCATAAACATTTAAGTTCAGTGCTCTTAATGACAGGGTTCCTGTTTAAGACTATTAAATACTTTCTGTGCTCCAGATGTGGAATCTATGACGTTTCATTTAATTATTTAATTATTATCTCCATGTTTAGCTTCAGTGAGATATAACTGAGGTATAATATTTTGCTCAAAAATGCAGTCATTCAGCACATACACCCTGACGGGTTTGGACATGTGCATACACTTGCGACTGTGTCGCCACATCCACAGTGCTAACCCGATCCATCACCCCCAAAAAGGTCCTGTGTTCTTTGTGATTTTTGTTTTTTGTTTGTTTGTTTTGCTTGTTATTTGTTTTGCTTTTTTTGGTAAAAATATTTAACATGTTCTCTCCTCTTGACTTATTTTAAAGCGCAGAATATATCAATTATAGGTACTGCATTATACAGCAGATCTCTAGAACTTACTCATTTTGCATAATAGAAATTTTATACCCATTGGAAAACAATTCCCCATTTTTCCTTCCCCCACCCAGCCCCTGGTCATCCTATTACATTCTCTGATTCTATAAGCTTGACTATTCTAGATATCTCATATAAATTGAATCATCATTATTTGTCCTTCAGCAACTTAGCATAATGTCCTCTAGTTCATCCATGTTGTCACAAATAGCAGGATTTCTTTATTTTTTTAAGACTGACTAATATTCCATCATTTGTATATACCGCATTTTCTTTATCCATTTATCCGTTAATGAATATTTGGGTTCTTTTCTTACCTTGGCTATTGTGAATAATGCTAAAATGAACATGGGGATGAAGATATCTCTTTGAGAGCCTGATTTTAATTGTTTTGGATAGAAACCCAGAAGTGGAATTGTTGGATCATACCTAGCTCCTTTTGTAACTCTGATGGAGATCCATACTATTTTCCATAATGGGTGCACAATTCAGCATTCCCACTATTAGTGTATAAGGATTCCAATTTCTCAGCATCCTCACCAATACTTATCTTTGTTTTATAATAACAGACATCCTAATAAATGTGAGGCGATATCTCATTGTGGCTTTGATTTATATTTCCCTGATGATTAGTGATGTTGAGTATCTTTTCATATATCTTTGGCAGTTTGTGTGTCTTCTTTGGAAAAATGTCTATTCGAGTCCTTTGCGTGTTTTTTAATTAAGTTATTTGGTTTATTGCTATTGATTTATAGGAAATTCTTGTACATGTTGGATATTAACCCCTTATTAGATAGATAATTTGCCGATACTTTTCTCATTTTCTCTTTTCATTCTGTTTATTGTTTCCTTTGCTGTGCAGAAACTTTCTAGTTTGATGTAGTTCCACTTGTCCATTTTTTGGTTTTGTTCCCTGTGTTTTTGGTGTCAAATCCAAGAAATCATTGCCAAGACCAATGTCAAGAACTTTTCCCCTTATGTTTTATCTCCATTTTAAGTATAAAAAAACCCACCCAGTAAAGTAATAAAACATGAATTTAACCGACGTCTGCTTGAAGATTTAGCCTATGCTTTCTGAAGGCAAATTAAATAGAGCTGAGAGAAACAGATCAAGATATTCATTAAGAAGAAAGGAAGCAGTGATCATGTAGCCCGCTCAGAATGTCCTGGAACCCAGGGGCTTCAGAGTCCATGCTTTTAATTCCTATGCTATACTTCCTCTCCTCTTTTCCAGAAGGAAGAATAGGCCCTCATATTCTCAGGCACCTTGAGAATGTGTCATTGGTATTATGTATTATGGAATTGACCATATTAGCATTTACCACGATTATCATTGCTCTTAGAAATCTTTTAAGTCATTTTCTTATATTCAGCCGTTGCCTGACTTATGAATTTAAAGACTTTACTCCTACCTTTATCTTCACTTTGCTATAACTCTGGCCCTGACATTTGTAAAAGCAAGTGTAAAATGTGTGAAATATGTTCTGTTAGGGAAGGATGCTCTTGTTTCGTTATCTAGTGTCTGCAAAATAGAATGTTAACATAAAAGCAAGGAAGAAAGCCTTTGTGAGTGCTAAGGTGTGCTGAACAGGACAAGCTTTGGTAGAGTCATTCATTTATTCATTCATGCAGTGCTCTTGTTTTTGAATGTTTTTGCCTGACCCTGGCACTCTTCCAGACATGGGGAATTAAGCAAGAAATAAAATAAAGCCCCTACCCTCTTGGAACTTACTAGATAAAGGTTTTGGGCTGATGTTTTTGGTGTTTTCCACTCTTTTACCAGAGGCAATAAAGATGGCAGGGCAGTGGGGCAGGCAAATAATAAATGGCTGCCAGAGCCCAAAGCAAGATCTGTGGCAACAATCTGCATAGATATCCTGGGAGCCCAGAGTTTAGCAATAGGTAAGGTCTCCTCAGGTGGGTTTCAAGCATCTCTGACGAGCACTTTAACTGGCTGTTATTCCTCTGTGCTCTTACTTAAAAGCCAGTGCGGCATAGCAGTGGGTTTTGACGTCAGTATTCTTGGATTTAAAATCCATCCATTCTAGGTCCCCTGACACAAAATTTCTCATCTAGAAATGATAACAATACATAATGTGTACAGTTGTAGTAGAGACCTAAAGGATATGAAATATAGAGCTCGGCATCTGGAACATAATAAGTGTAACTTAAGTGTAGGTAATATGCTTACAACAACAACAATAACAATGATAGCAACATATTGCTCCTACAACTCATCTCCATAATAAGAATGCTGTCCTCGGTCTTTGGTATTATGTGTCTCATGGAATTGGCCATATAAACATTTTTTAAATAATTATCATTGCTCTTAGCAACCTTTTAAGTCATTTTCTCATATTCAGCTATGATCTCACTTATGAATTTAAAGCTATGACTCCTACCTCCATCTTCACTAACTAATGCCTTGATCTGAAGACTTGACACGAAATGAAAAAGCTTTAGTGCTGCTTTGTTTAATGCGACTTAAACACGTCCAAGTTGTCTGACTTGTTTTAAGCATATGAAATAATAGATATGTACATGGCAGAGTTATTGACTTTTAAAGCTTAAGGGGACTTTAAACCCAAGTCCATGTCAGTAGTCAGAACCCAGGTCCCTAGATTCCTACCCAGAGCTAAACAACCAATTGCACATGATAGTAACAAATGGAAAATTAAAGTATAAAGGAGTGGTTGGGTTGGGTAGTCAAGAAAGTCTCCATATAGTGAGCACAACGTGTGGGCTTTGATTTGAGGCCAATTTTGATTATCACTGTCAGATTCCCTAAAGTTCATGTTAGAACAAGACACTGACATACGCCTAACAGGGACTTCACAAACATGTCCTTGCCACAGATGGAGAGCTTCTCCTTGGGATTATTTCAACTACTTGCCCCTTCTCCCCAACTACCAGAAAGTTGGTGAAGGGCATTCTCTTAGTGCATGATCATTCCTACAACCGAGAGAGCCCATGGAACAAACTTGTGTGACTAAGGAGAAATATGAAATTCATGACTCTTCAACCCAACTTTTTAACATTCCTAGCATTTTTAATGGAGTCACCGTTTTTCATCTCAGTTACTTTGATGTAGGGTACTGAGTGCTAATGGCTGGCCTTGTCCACTGTCTGTGGTCCTTTCCGTGTACTAGAACCCGAGTACATGATGTTGCACACGTCTCCTCTTCCCAGATAGCCTCAGACAGAGCAATTTGGCCATGTTATATTAGTCAGGAAGGTGCTCTGCTGCTAGTAACACAGTACATGAGCAGGAGCAGCTTAAACTAAAGGAGTTTATTTTTCTAAGAAACTCAGAAGCCTGCGGTAGGCAACCATTGGCTTTAGTTCAGTGTTTTGGTCATCCAAGGGCCAATATCTCTGTGACTTTCTGTCCCACATGACAAAGGATTAGTATCTCCATTTTAAAGGGTTAAAAAAAAAAAAGCGTTCATGCTTTTGAGAAGATAGTCCTCCCCTGGGATGGTTGGGGTAACAGTCAACTGAGGAATAGTGAAATAAATCACTCATGAGGTGATCACATATGCCATATGCTCATGGCTGTTTAATTTCAGCCAAATATCCCCAGCTCTCATGCCTACATAATAGCTTCTCCACCTTCGAACTTCTTTACAAGGCTGGAAATGGATGAAAGGGGAAAGGACCTGTGACAACCAGATCTTTGAAAAACATATATTTTCCCCTGGGGCTCACTGGCTGACCCTAGATTGTATAGGAAGACTTCCAAAGAAGACTTAGAAACAAGGAAACGGAGTGTCATAATTGGCCTAAATCAATCATAACTCATCATTCAAGTCTCATCACAGTGCTGCTCTGGACAAATTTGGGCATCTATTACCAAAGAATAAAGGTGGCATGAGTGTTGTGTAGCCATTGTCAATATGTGTGACACTCTGTGCGTCTGTCCTCTCAGGTCAGCTGCCTTGATAGTAGAGTAGATCTGTCACAGAATTATAATCAATTGCTTAAGTGTTTTTGGTTTTTTGGTGTTTTGTTTTGTTTTGTTTTGTTTTGTTTTGTTTTGTTTTGTTTTGTTTTTTTATCCCAATTAACTAATAGCTCCTGCAAAGCAGGAACTGTGTCTTACTTTCTCATCTATTACAGAATTTATCACAGGGCCTAGGACATAAATGTTGTTTAGTGTTCTACTGAACTGCATTAAATTAAGTGTCTTAAACAGAACAAGGTGAATTAAAGAATTCTAGGATTACAGTACTAGATTATCACAGTTTCAAGGTGTAAGTAATCACATTAGGTTTGAGGTGGGAAAAGGACATAGGAAAGGCTTCACAGAAGACATATGTTTTATTTTTATTTATTGTTAATTAAATTTATTGGGATGACATTGGTTAATAAAATTACATAGGTTTCAAGTGTACAATTCGGTAATACATCATATGTATATGGCATTGTGAGTTCACCACCCAAAGTTAAATTTCTTTCCATCACCATATGTTTGACCACCTTTACCCTTAATCCACTTCCTCCATTCCCTCCTTTCCCTCCGGTAATCCTTAAACTGTTGTCTGTGTCTATGAGTTTTTGTTTGTCTCGTTTGTTTGTTGTTTTCAATTTTATATCTCACATATAAGTGAAATCATATGGTTCTCAACTTTTTCTCTCTAACTTATTTCACTTAGCATGATAATTTCAAGATTCATCCATATTGTCATGTACAGTGATATTTCATCTTTTCTTATAGCTGAGTAATATTCCATTGTGTGTGTGTGTGTGTGTGTGTGTGTGTGTGTATTCTTTATCTAATCATCTATCAAAAGACACTTTGGTTGTGTCCCTGTCTTGGCCACTATGAATTATGCTGCAGTGAACATCAGGGTGCCTCTATCTTTATGGATAAACGTTTTCAAATTTCGGGGGTAGCTACCCAGAAGAGGGATTGCTGGGTTGTATGGTAATTCTATCATTAAGTTTTTGAGGAATCTCTATACTGTTTTCTTTGGATTTAAAGAGGGATTTTTGAATTTGACCTCAAAGACAAAGGAAGTAAAAGCAAAAATAAATGAATGGGACTATATCAAACTAAAAAGCTTCTGCACAGCAAAAGAAACCATCAACAAAACAAAGAGGCAACCAACTGAATGGGAGAAGATATTTTAAACAATGACTCTGATAAGGGGCTAATACCCAAAATATGAAGAACTCATACATCTCAACAACAACAACAAAAAAATCCAGTTTTAAACAACAATGGGCAGAGGACCTGAACAGACAAGAAGACATACAAATGGCCAACAGACATATGAAAAGATGTTCAACTTCACTAGCTATTAGGGAAATGCAAATCAAAGCCACAATGAGATACCACCTCATACCTGTTAGAATGGCTGTAATCAACAAGACAAGTAATAACAAGTGTTGGAGAGGTTATGGGGGAAAAGGAACCCTCATACACTGTTGGTAGGAATGTGAATTGGTACAGCCACTATGGAAGATATAGGTTTTAAAATGTATCTTGAAGAAGGGATAGAGTCCATGTCTGATTTAGTTTTATGTGGCACCCGTGGCACCCAGGATGGTATTTTTTAATAATGAGCTTTTTATATGTTCGTTGAATGGCATTAAACTTGAGTAGAGGGGGAATTCAAGGAGGAAACCTTTGCAGGTAAACTCCATAAGTAGAAATGCACACAGGCATTTCCCTACCCTTCCCTTAGCTTTCCTATTCCTTCTCTTTGATTTCCTCATCCTTCTTCACCTTCAAGCCTGAGGTCACAAGTATAATCTGATGTTCAGCCCTCAGGTACTCTGAGGCTTTGAACCTTAGTGGAATATATTATTGACTCTTTGGGCTGAAAACAGGGCTGTTTTCCACCTGCATCTACTCAGAGATCTGGTACACATCCAATATTAATTTGCGGCATACAGATGACAGAACTGGCAAATATAAGAGCAGTTACTTTTGGACGAACTGAATTGAACTGTAGTCCTTTGCTGAGAATGCCTGTTATCCAGAGGTAGAATGGATCTCTGATTTTAGAGTCTTTGAGAAGACTCTTCACTCCCAGCATGTGATGCCATGTCAGCCTCTGCTTTATCTTATGAGGTCATGTCAGCTGAGTTAAATTTACTGGGGCATCCAGTTGGAGCTGTAGACCACATGGGCAGACACATTACTAGTAGTTACCTATTGATTTGGAACCAAATAGCAATGAAAGTCTTACTGAGTTAGTTTGCTTTGTGTGAACACAGGTCCATCATCAAAAAGGTTTTGTGATTTTTATAAAGCAAAAATGAAAGAAAACAATCAAACAAACAAAAAAGAAAAACACAATACCTTAAGAGCGGTCTGGTTCCAGAATGTTTCAGTAGTACCTAAACTGCTGACACATTTCCATCATGGAGATCTCTCTCTTTTGCTAGAAAAGGGGATAGGGTAGGTAGAGAATTAAAGAATATTGGAATTGCAAGAAAGCTGAGGTTAACTCAGAAGAGGATGCCACCTCTAGCCAAGGTATCTTGGTCATGTCCATGCAAGATATCTTCACTGCACTTGTCAGTAGGACTCAGTAGTTCTCAGATGGGCCTTCCTCGCATTTTGGAACTTATCATTTAGAGATCTGTCTCTGTAAAATATCACCATTCCATTTATTCAACATGGTTTTCTAAAACTATGTTCCATGTGCCAACCACTATATTCCTTATAAAAGTTTCTTTGCTTTTGAAGGACCTGTGTTCACACAAAGCAAACTAACTCAGTAAGACTTTCATTGCTTTTAATAATTGTTACATAACTGTGGCTTGGTAAAATAAGTCTGTCGCTTCCCATCATAACGTATTCTACAATAGAGAAGACTGTATGAGTTAAAAATTGCATCTGACCGTCAATAAGAATGATGTGAAATAATAGTATCTTAAACCAATTGGGAGATTACTTTTCTCTTGAGTAAAAGAAATCAGGAGGGAGACAGTCCAGAGAGAGTGTGATAGATATATGCTATCATCAATGTTCTGGATACCTTTTATCTTTGTGCTGCACTATCCTTAACACATGGCATCCATCCTCAAGATCACAAGATGTCAGCTGGAAGTCTTGCTGTCACATCTAGGTTGCAGGAAGAAAAAAGAATGAAGTGGGAGTGAACAAAAAGTACACATACCAGCTGAGTCTCACCCATTAAAGAGCTTTTCTGCACCCCAACCGGTAACTTCTTGTATCTCACTGACTATGCTCTAGACATAAGAAAACCTGGGAAATATCCCATAGCTGGCCACATCACTATACCCAATAATATAGAAACTTTTGCTACTAAGAAAGACAGAGGAAGATGGATATTGGGAATGTAGTTAGCCAGTTTCTGCCAGAAGGCAGTGTGGAATAAAGGGGGAAAATAGATTTGTTTGTCAGAAATATGCCATCATTTATTAAATTAAACCGTGGAATCATTTGACCAATCTTGAGTGATACATTGAACAGTTTGGCTCAGTGTTTTTCACCTATGAAATTAGAGTAAAAATTTTGCAGTTGTCTTCAAGATTAAATAAAATGTTTTATCATTTAATGTGGTAAAGATTAAAGACATGGACAGAATTGTCAAAATTTGGAAGGAATTTCCACTAATTGTAAGGAACCTAAGGAATTAAGGAAAGGAAAAACAACAACAAAAAACCTCACCAGACTTGTGAAAAAAAGACTTCATGGAAAAAGAGAAGAAGATACTTAATCCTGCCATTCTTTTCTCCTAGTGCAGACAGTCAAGGTCTGTATCAGCAAGAAAAATGAACAGATATCACTCTCCCATTCCGAGGCTGATGTCTGAAGCCATCGGAGGACACACCTTGTGCACTTCTACCAAGTATCACACAGCTCATCTCCTCCAATCTTTGCACAAATGTCAGCTTCTTCGTGAGACCTACCAAGATGTCCCCACCTTAATGTTCCCTATGGCCTTGACTTATCCTACTTTTTTTCCTTAGTACTCACTATAATCTAATGGGCCATATATTTGACCTATTTATCTTTCTATTTTTTTGTCTTTTTCTAGTAGGACATAAGCTCTTTGACAAACTCCATTTTTCTTTGTTTTATTTAATATTGTATAACCAGTGCCTAGGAGAGCATGTCGCATTATAGTAGGTATTATATAAACATTTCAAATTGAACTATCGAACTTCTCATATATTCACTATAGCTCTTTACTGCTTATGTTTCCTAAAGCACTTGTCACCATTTCACTATTTGTTTGTTTGTTCATTTATTTAATCTATTTATTTTGCTTTTTGTCTAATTCTCCCCAGTAGGATATAATTTCCATGAAGGTAAAGATGTTGTCTGTTTTGTTTACTGCTCTTTCCTAGGACCTGTAACAGAACCTGGCATATGGTAAATGTTCAGTATATATTTGTTGATCTCCTGACAATCCCACCAGCTAGATCTCACTGAAGATACCTGGTTGGGAAATGTGGGGTGACAAAATTCATGATGTGTTATATCCTAAGGATATTGCCCTTACATTGACATGTGGGACAGAAACTAGAAGGACACTAATGGTAGGCTTGCTGGAATTTACCGTTTTCACACATCCCGTAGGTTTAGAGTATCAAAAACCATAAAACAGAATGGTACCACCGTAGTACAAAGATTAAATAGCTGCATGACTGATAAAATTTTATTATTTCTCAAGAGCTGTGTAATCAATGTGAAGATAGTAGACATTCAATAAATGTATATTAATGTTTATATTTCTTAACCACCGTCCTCCCCTTGAGATAGACAATAAATTATTTGTGGGCAGGAATTGTATTACATCCTTTGTTTTGACTTGTATGTGACACCTGAAACACTGCTTATTGGGGATCTGGTAAAAGTCTCACTGGTTGTTGGTTACAGACTTGGTAGAAATCCACAAAGAGTCAAAAGTGAGAGTTGGAAATCTGAACTGCACTAGACTTGCCCAATATCAAAAAACAGGAAAGAGGAGGGGATATTTTGACCAATGCTGAATCAAGCAAATCTCATGGTGAGTTCTGCTTTGCTTCTGTTACAGTGAGGAGAGTCTGTCTAGTACTTGATGACGAATCTTGAACTAGAGAGAATGTGTGTGGGCCAGTGGGGAACAGTGGCAGCCATGCCACAGTCCAGGGCTGACAGACTTCGGGATAGATGGAGAGCTTCCTCAACTTGGTGTGCAGTAGAGGAAACACAAGAGTCCTCGCTTCTGTCTAGCTTGAAAAAAGAAAAAAAAAAAAGGCATTAAAACAGCTCTTCCTTGATTCCTGTTCTGTGACTCCAGATGTTATGGTTGGGTGGGTGAGGGAAGGATGAAGCCTCTGAGCTGGAGTGTCTTAGGCACATGAATGACGCTTTTGGGTTCCAGGCCGCGGATCATGAGCTTGTATGTGTTCAGTCCAGGGAACCTGGTTTCTTTGCATGAAGTCTGAGTCCTGGGTCCCCATTTGTTAAGTTCACCTTTCTGATTTCATGCAACTTACTTTTTTTCTCAGCCACGTCCTTCTTAACCCAGCATTTCTTTTGAAATGTCCATCTCTCCCTAAGCATGGCTTTGTAAACTCCTAATCATATTTGTTTGTTTTAATTGAACACATATGTTCTGAGTCTTGGGTACAAGTGATGGCTTCTAATTGGTTACATGCTAGCTTGGCTCACAGTTTCAGAGGATGGGGTTTCTCTGGTTCTGGTTGGGAGTGTGGAGGGGGAGATAACTTTATAGCTTGATTAAAGCAAGTTTCTCTAATGTCAGGGTTCCCTCTAAAGAGACAGATATAATCCTGGAGGAACAATGGATGCTTGCTTGCATTTAGAAAGTTAGAACAGGAGTTTAAAAAAACAACCCTTGGTCCAATTTTCAACAGGATTGTATAATGTTCAAAAAATGAAAAAAATCCCCCCCACTTGTAACCACAGGAAGCCAAGCATTAAAGTCAGAAAAAAGGAACCCCCCCAAACCCACCCCCAGAATGAACTGCACCATACTGTTTTCCTTTCGTGCTTGCCGATTTCAGATTTTCATTTTCTGTACATTAAAAAGGAGACTTAAAAAAATATTCGTTAGCGGTTTCTGTCTAAATCTCATCATCTAATTATTTTCACAGTGAAAATTTGAAATGGCAGAAGCAATTCTGCCAAGAGCCTTCTCTCTCTGGATTCCAGGAGATGTTTCACAATAATGAGAAACCCCAATGGGTCTCTTAAGAACCGTTAAAGGGTTCCATATGCAGACGCCCATATGTAGGGGTACAAGGCATAGTTCTTCATTTTCCACAATAGGGCCTGACAGCCCTTAATGTATATTATTACATTAAATGAGATGCACATTAGTTGGTCAGACTGCTGGCTAGCTGGCCCCAATTCACTGAGAAATACACACCAACCTGGTAACCTCGTTCTTTGGCCCCACCCACTCCCACACATACGGAGTACTGTTAGTCATTGTTCCAAGTGCTCAACTACTAATTGGCTTCTTGGACCTTGTCCTTGAGTGTGGAGTGCTGGTCTCATTGATTTTACTGGAATCATAAAATGAATTAATGTATCAGTCAGGAAATATCTGGGCCAAGCTGGGGATCTCTTTCCCACTGAACCACTAGAGGACTTTTATTTGTTCTTTGAGAGGTAGAGATGGCAGCTATAAAAGACCCAAAGATGATGGTGTCCTCTATTTTAAATGAATGACTTGACTAGATCTTAGCATTTCTTCTTCCGTTGCTGCTGTGGCATTCTGTGCTAAGGTAGCAGAAAATAAATACATGGAGGCAATATTGGGTATCTTGTCAGGTGGGTTTATTTACCACATTTGCTAAACAAAGAATACTCATTATCATCATGACTGAGAGAAGTCAAGCGTTTTTATTGACAGTAAAATGCTGTTGTTTTTTGTTTGTTTGTTTGTTTGTTTGTTTGTTTTTACTTAAAGGTTATGCATTGTTCATTAGGTGGCCAGGACATGGAAGTAACCAAAGTGTCCTACAATAGATGATTCGATAAAGAAGATGTAGTACATATATACAATGGAATATTACTCAGCTATAATAAGAAAAAATGAAATACCGCCATTTACGACAATATGAATAGATCTTCAGATAATCATGCTAAGCAAAATAAGTCAGAAAGGAAAAGTTGAAAACCACATGATATTACTCATGTATGAGATATAAATCTAAAAGGAACAACCAGACATGACAAACAAGCAGAAACTCATGGATATGGAGTGGATTAGTGGTTACTAGAGGGAATAGGGTGGGGAAAGGTAGATAGGGCTAAAAGGGGTCAAATATTTGGTGACGGAAGGAAATCTAACTCTGGATGGTGAACACTCAATGCAATATATATATATATATATATATATATATATATATATATATATATATATGACATATCATTGAATTGTACAGTTGAAACTTATTGGATTTTGTTGGTTAATGTCTCCCCAATAATTTTTAATTAAAAAAAGAGTAACTAGAGACAGGATGCAGAGTATGAAGGCGGTATAGCAAGGGGTAAAATTAAGAATCACACTCTCGTCTATGGCCATGCCACCCTGAACATGCCCGATCTCGTCTGATCTCGGAAGCTAAACAGGGTCGGGCCCGGTTAGTACTTGGATGGGAGACCACCTAGGAAGACCAGGTGCTGTAGGAGTTTAAAAAAAAAAAGAATCACACTCTCAACAATGCTCTCAGTCAATCAAGAGCACAGAATAAAATAAATACTGCAACAGAGAGATGTAGACGTGCAGAAGCATTTGGAGATAAAGAGAACTGGGCACCCTGTGTCTGTGATCGTGAGACAGGGAGGACTCTGTGGGCTCCCAAGAGAAAGGGAGTGAAGAAAGTTCTGAGAAAACGAAGTGACAGGGCTACAAAATATTCCCCAAAGGAGGCGTTTATAAACACTCACATACACACATAAGCATGTAGGTACCCCCGCCACCCATACACGCACATAACGCAACGGATTTTTAGGGAAAAATCTGATTGCAATTTTGAACTCCAGCTGCTCATATTTAGCATAGGGTTATTTTCAGGGTGGCCAAGTCATGTAACCAGTCCTGATTCCCACTTGGGTATTTGGAGACCCGGAAATCAATAGTGACAAGATAATCTGCTGCAGTGGCCAGGGAGGGGCATCCTGTGACTGAGACAACCGGCAGAAGAAAAAGCCTGCATCAAACTCTGAAGATCTGCAGGTCTTTATGGTGCTCTGTGGGTGTGTGAAATGGTAGAAAATAGGAAGAAAAAGTATTTTATCACAGTCTCATGAGGTCATTCATTATTGGTTCCAATTTTCAGATAAAAATATATGACACCGCAAAGGTATTGGCACGATTCTCATATACTCATCAGTGAGTGGGAGATTTAAGAGAACCCATTTCATCTAAACTCAGAACAGCAGCTTACAGTGTTGATGCTGCTTGCACGCACACACGCTAACTCAAGGCTCCTCCCAGTGTGAGCTGGAGCCAGTAAGCAAATGCCGTATTACTGGCTTGCAATGGCAAAAGTCCAGAAATGAGAGTCTGAGTTTAGAAACTTCGATAGCAACTTAACTGAGTAATTTTATATCTGTTGAATCTAATTTTTAAGTGTCACATTTTTATCTTCGTATTCTCAATTTCTGAGTAATATGTTTTTATTGCATTGTATGGAAGTTTGAATTAAAATGAATTAGTAGCTTAAATAAAACAAGCAAACAAAACTAGTCCTCTGTCACAGATAATTAGAGAAGTATCAGCCTAACTGAAATGTTACAGCAATCCATGCAATGAACTAAGACTTCCCCTAATATTTGGGCTTGTTTTCCACATTTTAATCTCAGATTTCTCTCTTCTTTGATAGCTGAATGCTTAATACAGTATAACATAACACACCCTGAATGGAACACTAATCCCTAAAATCTGTTCTGCCAAAATACGGTAAGAAGCCTGCTTTATAGGATATTTAAAAGTAATGCAGTTTTAGTTTTATTTAGTTTTATTATTTTCCAAAGCCAGCAAGTGTGGATATATCCGGAGTTCCTGTTTCATAGATAGACATTAGTGATTTGTATTAATTGGACTTAAAATAAGGTTCTATATAAAGTATAAATGCCCCTTCATTTCTCCCATTTACAGTGATTATAAAGGTACCTTAATTTGCTTTAAAAGTTGTTTCTAAATAAAGATATAGTACTTTATTGCCAGTCCTGTCTCAAAAACAACTCTTCAAATTAGTGGACCTCAAAGAACGATGTCCAGATGCTTGCATTTTTGTTTCCATCTTCCACTAGCGTAGGAAACACATGAAACATTGACAAAACCTAAGAATTCAGAATCCTCAGTGCTCTTTTTTTTTTTTTTGGCCAATTATTTACTCTGAAAACGAATCTTTATTTTGTTGAAGCAAAAAAGTAAGTTACCTCTAACTGTCTCCTTATAATTATTGCCCTATTTTATTTCTCTCATAGTAATAATCACTGTTTGAAATTATAATGCTTATTGATTTGGTAACTTGTGTACTTTCTGCCTCTCTATACTAGCGTGTAAATTTACAGAAAGAGGTAAATCCACTCTAGGTGGAAGAATGTAGGGGAGGGTCCACTTAGAATTAGCAGGTACAAAATGGAGACCTCAAACAGAAGAACTAATTAAAGATGGTGTAGAGAACAGGAGCCCTGTTGGCTCTTCTCATTTTCACCACCACCCTCACACAGAGCAACTTGCTGTGTGGCAAACAAAAACAAAAACAACAAAGCATCCTCCTTTGACAATACTTAACTTGACCTCTTGAGAAAAGCTAAGGCTTCGAAAGGCCTATTCATATGGCACTTGGGGGACTCCTAGTCTAATGACCAACTCAGGTCTATAAGCAGACTGTAAAGTCAAGTCTTCTAGTGGACAATTTTGACATCAGATATAGAGCTCCAGTTAGCTCATGAAGGGGAAGGCATCCGAGAACACAATTCCAACTGTTTCCAACTACCTTTGAAAATCAACAATGTTCTTTGTGCCTAAATAGCACATCCAGATCAATTAAACCTAAAATGAATAGAAAATTCATAGAACATAAGTGAACTTTCAAAAATTCACAAATAATAGAAAGATTCAGAAAGATACTGTCACCTCTATAAAATAAGAACAGATGGTGATAACAAAAGAAAAAAAATGAAAAAAACTATGAAAGACCTCTTGGAAATTAAAAATCGTTTGCCTAAATTTAAAGTTTAATAGAAAGGCTAGGAGCCAAAATTGATAGCCTTTTCCAGAATAGATAAGCTATAGACAGTACTAAAAAAAATTGACATTCAATAAAATTCTAGAAAAGGAGAACGCACAACAAAATGGAGAGAAATTTAAATAAATAAATAATAGAAAACAGTTTACCAGAGGTGTAAAAAGATATGGTTTATTAATTCAAAAAGAAACCGTCAAGTGATCTCAGGGTAAGAATTTACCAGAGGTGTAGAAAGATAAGATTTTTCAACTCAAAAGGAATATCTGAATGACCTCAAGGTAACACACACACACACACACACACACACACACACACACACACACACACACAGAATTCTTTTACTTTTTTAAAATATTTTAGAACACAAAAGATAAAAAGAAATATCCTTAAAAGGCAAAATCACATAACCAGTAGATCGAAATCCACCTGGCATCAGAATTTTCATCACGAATAATGAATGCTAAACACAATGGAAGAACGCCTTTCAAGCTCTAGGAATAAATTAGTTTGAATCTAGAATTCTATACACAACTAACTTATCAGAATATGTGAGAAAAAAATATAAACATCTATAGAAATTTCCCCATGTAATCTCAGGAAGTTTCTAGATGATATAGTTAGGGAAATAAAAATTTTAAAATCTGAGTGAGAAAAAGAAAACATGAGGTACAAGATACATTGGAATTAGCTGAAAAGTACAAGGAAAATAAATCCCGCGATGATATCTGACCTACTATAGGAAGTTAGTGGTCTGCAAAAAAATATTTTCAAGAACAAAAGAATAGATTCTTTTAAATTGATAAATGGGATAAGCAAGAAGGTTTTAGTTATGTGGCAAAAATAGTTACATATTTTTCCTCAGCGAGAATAAAAGAAAGGTAATTAGTAATGTCATAAAAATGTATATAAAAATCATGGTAAAAATATGAAGCAAATGAAATGTGTCATTTTTTAAAGAAATTTCATGGAATGTAAGAAATCTGCCATGATTTCATTTATGATTTCTGGTTTCCTGTTTGGCTGAAAAGATATTCGCTACCCTGAGGTTATATCAATATTCTCCTAAATGATTTAGTTTAAATAATTGTACTTTTATGTTCTTTACATTTAGATTTCTAATCTATATGAAATTTATTTTTACATGGAGTATAATAGGGACTTAACTTTATTTTTATCCTGATGGTTAGATAATTATGCCAATGTCATTTATTAAACATATCGTTCTTTCTTTACTGAATTCAAATACCACTTTTATTATTTTATTCCAGATATTTTAGGATATGCCTTATGCTAAGGCCAAAGAAACCTGAAAGAAGGTAAGAGACATCTCCTTTTCATAGAGAGAAAATAGATATTTCATAAGTTGAAACAATGAAAAGGCATAAGAGAACATATATAGGTATTATAATTTAAGTCCAAAACCATAGGAAGAAAAATAGGATGTGGGATTTTTTTTAATCAGAGAAGACAATTTTAATTATTCACAAGATACAGAAAAAAAAGAAAAGGAGATGAAAGAAAATACAGAAATTTAGAAATATGAAAAAATATATGGAAAAATAATTAACAAAAGAATGTACACTAGTTGTAAATTGGTTAATGTCACTAAATGAAAGACATTCAGAATGGATTAAAAATATACAACACATAGACATACACATATACACTCTCATAATAAGTTTATTTACTGAAGAAGATCTGCATTCATAAAGAATGTGGGAAAAGCTTTTAACAAAATGCAACGGTCATTCCTGATTAAAACAACAACAACAAATTTAACAACAAAAACAACTCTCAGCAAACAGTGATAAAATGGCACTTCTTCAACTTGATAAATGCCTCTGAGAAAAACCTACACCTATCATTATTCTTAATGATGGATGTCTCGACACACTTCCACTAACATCAAGAACAAGACAAGAATGTTTGTTCTCATTCTTTTTTTTAATTAAATTTATTGGGGTAACATTGGTTAATAGCACTGTATAAGTTTCTAGTGTACTGAATTTGCATTGCGTGCTCATCACCCAAAGTCTCGTCTCCTTCTGTTGCCATATGTTTGACCCCCTTTACCTTCTTTATTCTCCCCTTCATTTCCTCTTCCCCTGTGGTAACCACCATACTGTTGTCTGTTTCTATGAGTTTGTTCATTTGTTGCTTTTTGTTTTATATCCCACATATGTAATATGGTTATTGAAATCATACAGTTATTGTTCTTTTCTATCTTACTTATTTCACTTAGCATGATACTCTCAAGATCTATCCATGTTTTCATCCTTGGAATTCAATTGGAGGTTCTAGCCTGTACAATAAGGTAAGAAAAATGAAGACATACAGATAAGGAAACAAAGTAAAGTCGTTTTTTTTCATTAATAACATGATTCTCTTCATAGAAAGTCCTGTGGAATTTGCAAAAAGCTACAAGAACTAAAACCTGAGTTCACCAAAGTTATAAGACACAAGATCAATATACAAATATTAATTGCATTTCTACAGGCTAGCAATGGACAATAAAAAATGAAATTAAAAATAATACCTTTACAAAAGCATCAGAAATATGAAATACTTAGAGATAAATCTTACAAAAGATATATAAGCCATGCACAGTAAAACTACACACACACTGCTGAATTGAAATTGAGATCTAAACAAACAGTATGATATCAACAGATGGATCAAAAGACACGAATTTATAAAGATGTCAGACTTCCCCAAATTAATCTACGATTTCAAGGCAAACCCATCAAAACCTCAGAGTGCATTTTTGTAGGATTGACAATATGACTGAAATTCATGTAAATTCAAAGGACTTAAAGTAGTGAAAACCTTTGAAAAAGAGAACCTTAGTTGGAAAAACAATGCTACCTGATTTCAAGACTTATTAGAAGTTACCTTAGTCCAGTTGCAGTGGCATTAGCATAAAGATAGGCAAATAGACCAATAGAAGAGAATAGACTCCAGAAGTAGAATCACATGTGTGAACAACTCATTTTTCATGAAACTGGTGGTGTTCTTCATGTTTTATGTTTATATTGTACAATTTCTCTTTTTAAATAAGGAAAAAAAAATGTTCAACAGGTTGATGTTGAGGTTTATGATTATTTTATTTTCCTTGCTGTTGATACTATGAATAGTTGTAGTAATGTTCTTATTGTTTTTGTGATTATATTTGAATGGAGGAAATTCTTCTTGGAAAAGACATTTATGGACAGATTTTGTGGATAAGGGACCAATGGGCGGAAGCTATGGTTGGAAGCAGTTTGAGTAGCAGGCAAGGAGGGAGTTTGAGAGTCTGTCCACAGAAACTTCTTCATCAGAAATTTACCCTGTAGATAAATGTAAGAGCCAGGAGAACAGAAAAACTCTTTTGAATACAGTAAAACTAAGTAATGCTACATGGGCCAGTGTGTGTGAGTGTTTGGTGGGAGGAGGTTTGATGTGATCTTATTTTAAATTTCAGGGATGTTCGATTCTTATTCTTACTCTACCACCATCTGCTTCTTCAAAGATGGCGTTCACTGGCTATTCAACCCTAGTTTGCCTACCACTCTGTAGACTCAAACTGGGTTAGAGAGGCTCATACAGTGAGAGAGTCTACACTTACTTCTTGTATCATCCCAAACAAGGAGTCACTGTGCTCATCATCTGGCTCTGGCTCAAGATCCTTAAAGGCAGGTGCCTTTTCTTGCCGTCTACCCTTAGCCATCATCACTCCCATTTAGTCTCTCTCACCACTCCTTTATACATTGTGGTTTGAAATTGTACGTGTTCCCTAGACTCGTCAAAGATAGCATGTCCCTTTCCGATTCTTTTTCTCCTTGTTGGTTTTAGTTCATTTTAGAGAGAAAGAGAGTCTTTACTTTTTCATGCAAAAACTGAAAGAATCTAAGAAATCTTTTAAATGATGCTGCCAGGCTCAATGGCTGTGAATAGCCAAGCGCCATCATGCATGGTGGTCCATTTAAAAGCAATGCCAACCTCAGGGCCCTGACCCAAGGCCATGTCTTCCAGCTGCTAAGAAATATTAAATGGAGATAAATATTACAGTCAAGAGCTCTTCGAACTGTATTCCTCATTCAATGTAATTATTATTCACGTACTTTTAATCCAAGAACCACTTTATAAATTGAGTACAAATTATGAAGTGGTGCTCATTTGAATACGTTAGTTTACTCGCATGTCCCTTTGAAGATGGAAAGGAAAGGCCAAGTCAAAAGTTGAACTGGAGCAGCATTTGCATGTACTGGCCTTTTCTTTTGCTTAGGCATACTTATTGTTCTGGTATAACCTTTACTGGTTATTTAGAGTAGATGTGATCACCATACCCCCAAGTATTCTGGAACATGTGGCTCTCCTGTGGACGGTTGTTTCACATGCATTGACTAAAGACTAACTAGGGACTGGAGTTAAGGGGTAAGGTGATTAAATAAGCTCAGACCTTCGTTCTCATATAAAGACAGTTCAATTAGACATGTAGCTAAAATACAAAGCACGTCTTTCATCACCACCTCATGGGACTGTTACATTATTTAAATAAGAATATAATATGGCATGCAGTAAATGTTTAATGACTGTTAGCTATTTATTGCTATTGTCTTTATCATCATCATCATCATCATTTTTATTATCAGTACAAAGAGGTAATGACAAAATTCTGAAGGAAAGAGTTGGAAGAATTCTTTTCATTCCTAGATTGACGCTGTGGATTCCAGCATCATTTGTGGTCTTTGGATAAAGGGACAGTCTAAATGGCAAAGCAGAAGTAGACATACAGGCAAAAGTGAAAAAGAACGGACCTGTTTTCGGTGCTGCTGTATCAGGGTGCATTCTGGCAAAACCTGCTTTGGTGTTGGGTCCCATGCATTGACCTTTTGGTTCTGTTTCATTCTTTCTAATTCGCTCACTTCAACTTGGCACGTTTTCTTTAGCAGGGCATTTGGCATCGGCCTGGTCCTTGTATAACAATTTTGAGAGGATGAGAGACGTGGATGGAAATAACCCCTCTAAAGTTACGGTGACCTTCTCCCGTAATGTATTGTAATGTGGTGATAATGATAGATGCACTAGCTTCTGTATTTGAAGTTAAAAGAAAATTCAGTTGTGTTTTCTTTTTACCATCCACAAACTGTTATTTTGTAATAACAGAGGGAAGAGTTTTCTATAGCCGCCTCGTCAGTGGTTCCAAACTGGAAATAACATCCAACCACTAACTGCTGTTTAATTTTTTTTTTGTTTTTACTTTATTTCATGCGTAACTATGTTTGCACAGCAGGGCAGCAAACATCTGCGGAAATGTCACTTGGAATAGCAAACAAGCTACCCTTTCTGCCTGGGGTTTTTGCCTTTGGTGGGTCTACACAGCCCCGATTCAGCAGGAAGATATTATTTAAAACAAAACGAAATCTGTGGGAAGATTAAAAAAAAATGGCAAATGGCACTACTTGCCAAAATATGAATTTTCTTACTTGTGGTGCTTTATTGCTCTACAATAGAAAGCACTCCTAAGAGACAACTCATAAAGAGCATTCCTGGCTACTGAGTGACTCAGGAGGCAATGGAAGGGGGGCTTGGTGGGAATTCATCACAGGGGCAAAACCAGCAGAAGCCTAAATGCTCAGTGTATAATCTTTACATGTAGCTAAAAACCCCAGACAGACTTCTTGTGTTTCTGAGGGATGCTCCTGGTTTCTCTCAGGGGTTTCTATTTTGGGGAATTGGCACAAAGAGACGTCAGCGGATGTTGGCAGAGGCCATGTCTCTCCCCAGCTGCACCAGTGGAAACCATCACATTACAATGACTCATCTCTTTCCTTTGCCAGTGGGGTTTTTGTACACCATCCTCTTTGCTCAAAGTCATGCCTGGTGACTAGAAGCAGGAGGCATCTTGGACCCTGAGGAGTTTATGCTTTTGAGTTTGAGGAGCCCAAACTCGAAGAAGCAGCTATAGGAACTAAATCCATAGAGATTAAACAGGGCTATACTTACTACAGCCCTCTATAATAAGAGCAGTTCTCTTGTATCAGGTACAAGACAGTGGGCTAGATAATGGTTTGGAGTTTCTGGCACCTTCTGTGATACGATTTATCCTTTTCCTCTTTGGCTTCTCCTCACAGAAAGAAAAGCAGAGCATTTAAATTTGTGAGCTCTGTTAAAGTCCCGAGTCAGCATTTTAATGCCTTTGCGTTTCAGTTTACAGATCTGTAATATGTGAATAGTAACCACTGCCTCGGAGTTGTTGAGAAGATGAAATTAGATAATTGAGTTTAGTGCATGTAAAATTTTCCCACCAAAGTTCTTCTGGAGGTAAGCCTGAGATCTTAAGATTTTCAATCTAAGGATTTCCTCCAGAAGTTTGCTGGGAAAATTTGAGATGTACTAAACTCCACTGCTCTATATATGAGGGAAATATTTTTTGTTTTATGTATCATCTTGCTCCAAAGATAGATCTGTATGTCTAACAAGAACTCTTCTTTGAGCTGTTTCTTTTCTCATGTTTCCTTATGCAGGCGTGTAACAGCTTTTCTTAGTATAATAGGCATGGAGGCCATCATGTTCCAGTTTGCATGATGGTGGCAAGGATGGATTATGGAGCAGTTAATAAAGCACAGTCCTAGCCTTTAAGCAGCTCACACAGTCTGACGACATGGTATATAAACTAGCCTGAAATAGGGTGGAGGGAAGCGGTGATGGGGCTAGTTTTTAGGATGGACCTTGAATTATGTTTGGGACAATATGTATAAACATGGATGTGGGAAGAGCGTGGCGTATTCACTAATTGGTAAGTGGCTGGATGCATTTGGGCCTCTCCTTTGAATTTCAGTGATCATTCTAGAATTTCATGTTGAGACTCATGAATTGCGACACAGGGTTATGAGATGGAAGGGAACAGTGAAAACGCCAAATCTCCATAGCTATCCTGAGTTCATTTTTAAAATATTAAAGATTGAAAATTTTTTATCACCAGTGCTTGGACCAGCACAGAGGACACAGGTTACCTTATGTCCCAGATAAGAAGGTTTTGCTAACTTTATGCATGTTTATTAGATATGATTTAAGTGGGTAAATTTAGAGAATACACAAATCCACATTAAAAATTATTTCACTGATGTTCAGAAGATGGATTAGATAACTCTGAAAGAATTCTCAAAAGAAACCAAACCAATCCTTGCATCCTACATATATTCGGAAACCTAAGAAAAGAGCTAATAAGACAGTTCTTTCCTGAAAAAATGTAGAAAGGGGCCGTGCATTCTTTGGTGATGTGCTCCAGAAAAATGTTAACAAAAAGATGATTTTTACTATTAAACCTTCAACCGACTTTGGCCTGCAAAACACCAGCTGGCTTATATTACTTGTAATGTGCTTTGGTGTGTCTCTGATGATAAATATGAAGGGTCCTTTAAAATATACAGAAATATTAAGCAACTAAATATGCTTTTTTCCCCCCTCTCTTTGAAATTTAAGGAGTCAGAAGAAACATGGAGTCCTTTTAAACATAGGGAAAATTCTGTATGGCTAAATCACCTTTGTTCCCACTAAGACCCAGTGAGGCGGCCTTCCCCTTCTTACAGGACAGAATAATGGACTTTGAGTTCCATCAAGCAGGACTTTAGCCTTGTACAAAATAACAAACAACAACAACAAAAATAACCCACTTGTCATAATCCAGCCTCAGTCTATGTCTCAAATAGTATCTCACAGGTTTATTTTATTTTATTTTATTTCCACCAGAACTCATCATGTAGGCAAGACAGGTTTCATCCTGGTATGTGCCAAATATGTTCCTGTTACTAAGTCTTCACTCGTCCTTTCTGAGAGCAAAGCCTTTCCTGGCCACTCCGGTTAGCTTTGGTCTCTATTCCCGTGGGCCTCCTAACCGCAAGGTTTTTTTTACCCCCTGCCTGTCCTCTGGGACCTGGTGCACCGCTTCGGAGGTCAATGGCCTTTAGGTACAATCTAATTTCATAACCAATGATATATGTGCCCTGTAAAGTAGCTCATTTGCTCAACTCTGCCTCCCTGAAACATGGAGTAGAGAAGCTAGTATATGGTAGGTGGCCAAAAATATGTTTTGTTTCATAAGATGACCAATGGACTGCTCTTGGAAATCATGGAATTTTCTACTCAAGTATATATGACAAATAGTTTTCTAATGTGGTCTCTAAATTCAGCTCCCCTTGTAATCTCATTGTCGGTATAGAAACTTAAAAGAATTCCTTTTCAGTAATTCCTTAAGGAAGTAATTGAATAAGGAAGTAATCCTTCCGTATTCAATCCATAATTGAGTATGAATTTTATTACAGCCTCTGTTCTAGGTTTGTGGATAAACTAGCATGTGAGTGACAGACATAATAAAATAATCACACAGTCAATGTACAAACTGATATTAAGGGAAAGAAAATGATTCCTTTTACCATGAGGGTTTTTCTTCAGATGCCTGGGCTTGGAGCAGGCTCTATTCTGGAGAACAGCCAGAGGATGCCTTGGAAAAAGAACTAGGTAGAGCACTGACTATAAGCATAGAAAAGTCACCCTAAGAGAATGTAGTGGTCTATGATGGCGGTAGTACCCAGGAAAAGGGGTGGGGTGTCCCTCCCTTCAGGTACAGAAGCCACATAGACTAGAGAAGAGAAGGCATTGACTTGAACCTTCAGAAGCATTCCTAAAAATGGGGACAGGTTCTCAAAGATGTAGTATAACCAACCTACTTCTGAAGAAGATAAAATGTCTGGCAAGGTCAAAAAGATGGAAGTCTCTGTCTTGTCCTTTCTCCTTGTAAATTTCCATTTTCTGAGAAACCCTGAGAGATAGAATGATTTAATTGAACAATCTCAGGATTCAGGGCAACTCGGTCACTAGTTCTACTGCTTACTAGAGATGGAGCTTGGGCACAGTGCTTATCATGGAGGTTCATTAATCGCATCTGCAAAAAAAGTAGATCATTATATTTAACTTGCAGAATGGTCATTGTCTGTCTGTCTGTCCTTTCCAAGAAACCAGAATCCTAGAACCAATATCTAGAATGGAATTCTAAGAATTCCTTGAAAGAGAGAAGGGTGATCTTTCTTTGCAGGACACAGAGTAAAGGGAGAGGAATGTGCGTGTAACCAAGCCAAGCATCATATCCGAGGGGGGAAACAGAGCACAAGAACTGGATCCCAAAATCAGCAATCAACGGGAGGAAAAATAGAATTAATGGGTTGGGGTGAGGCTCTTGGAAATCTGGCAGATGCAACAGGGAGAAATTTCTGTACCTGGCTGGTCTGGGCAATCATGAAAATTGAAGGCTGAGAAGGTAAAGTTCCAAGGACAGTACCTGCCATGGAGCAGACACTCAGAACCTGTATCTCACGTATGGCGTTGCCATGGCAGCAACTAAAGTTATGGACAGTGTAAGCATCTTATCACCCTCCACACATAGGATCTCAAGTGACTCGTGGCCACATGCGGTGACCAAGACACCACCGAGTTTCAATCCCCTCTCTCTAGTGTGGAATATGAAGCTCAGAAATTTTACTTGATTTCCCCAAGCTTCCACAGCTGATGAGGTAATAAAGATTGGAATTTAATAGAATGTCTATTTACAAATAAAAACATTCTTAACATGATTGATGGTTCTACGTGGCTGAGCAACAGAATCATTAGGAGGAGCTTTAAACAAAATAAAGATTTCTGAGCACTCCAAAGTTGCTGGAGTTAAAATCTCTGTGGTTGGGGATCAGCAACCTGTATTTAAAATGTCACCATCAGTAATTTTGAGGTAGCTCCTGTGGGGGACAAGTCACCTGGGTACAATTGCTTTACCCATATGGGCATCTACAGGATAAGAGCGTGTTATTGGCCCCAGTTATTCACGCAGTTAGAGCTAAGCTGACCCTATAAAAACTTTGAGTTTCCTCTTTTATAGCCTATAAAAATGACCCTGTTTTCACTCCTGTTTTCACTGATAATTTTTTTTTTCAGTCACTATCCAAAATTTACTTTTAACAATTTAAAAAATTCCTCTCTTAAGAATTAGGAAATATATAATTAATCTAGCCAATGATTTGATATAGATTCTGAGAACTTGACAAATAAATACCATTCTATATTATAATTTCTCACTTAAAACCACATAAATGGTAAAGTCCTCTTGAATTCTATAGCATAAAAAGGCAAATGGCAAAATAATTTCATATAAGATATTTTAATTAAATGTACAAGAAACTTTGAGAATTTGGATAATTTCTTTCTTCTTTACTAACTACAATAACACATAGGTGTGACTTCTGTCTTGAAGTCAAGAGATTAACTGTGTGACCCAGGGTGAGGTGTCTACCTTCTCTAGTCTCTCCTCATATCTTAAATGTAGAGCATCATATCTGCCTTCTAGTATCCTAAGAAGAATTAAAAGAGATTATAGGGATGAAAGTGTCTACAACGAAATCAGGTACATAAGACGTACTCAACAAAATTTAGTGCCTCACCTACTTTTTAGAAAGATTTTCAGTGAGATGATTCTGCAGTTATACTTTCTGTTTCTTCATTTTCTTGTCTATAAATGGAGGTGTGTTCATACAATATGAGCTCTAGAATCTCTTACAAAACTAAAGTTCTGTATTCTTAGTATTCTAGGAAGTTTTCCTGTATGTCCTCTAGTTACCCAGAACTGTTTCTGAGAAGTTGTGTTGGTCACTGACAAGTCAGTGAGAATCCCTAGATAATCAATAACACTGCATTAAAAGATTTGTTAGATATAGTACATAGGATTTGCTTGTGTTTAGCAAATTCTAATGTTAATAAAAATACATTAAATTAAACTGTGGTAAATGCCATTCTTTCTTTGATATGAAGGGAACTTAAGACCTTACATGGCCTTTTATATATTCTTATAGGGCAAGAATTATTGAGCTATTGGCATTTTGACAAATCAATTAATAGAACATTTTAGGAAAAATATATGGGAACTAGAGTTCTCTATCTATTCAATGTTAGATGGATTCTGGATTCATTACCATAAAAATTTAATTTTTCCCCAGTCCTAATCACAGTGTCTTAGTATATAATTGGGACTCAAAAAAGACTTATCAGAGGAATTAACAAATACATTTGTTTAAGTTCCATCAACTGTTGTGATGTAGTAGAAAAAACATTAATCTGAAGTTCTTCTACTCCGATTCTTTTCTTCGTTTTCGTCCTCTCTCCCACCCCCTCTTCTTTCCCTCTTCTTTCTCCTCCCCACCCCAGTGTCGCTAGCTGATCCAACACTGGTCTGCCACGTTGTAGCAATCTCCAGCAGTGGCCTCACAAAGCAGTAGGAGGTCAACAAGTAGAAGAGGACAGGGGAGGCGGCAGGGCCCCCGAATTATAGATTCGTCATGGACAATGGAACAAGATGTATGCTGAGCCAGCCTTTGATTAGGCCTCTAGAAAATAGGAAATTCTGCATGAGAACTTATCTGTAAAAAATATTCCTACAGTGGGTTAAATCATCAAGCAAACATGGTTTATAAATATTCCCATCCCATTGTTTTTTCAAGAATGTAAGCCACACCTAAAAGCACATTCCTTATTTTGTAGGGAAATATATGATGATTACACACTTTGTCCCACTGTGCCAAGACTTATCCTTGAATTTAATTTTAACCTTCTTGTTTTCTCCCTGCGCTATAGTATGATTTCATAGTACATCCTCCCATCTGTTGAAACAGAGAAGCGCTTGCATTTTAGGTTAAGATGACTAATATTCATGAGGAATGAATCCAAATTCAAACTAAATGCACATTTTTTGCATTTGTCCAAACCAAGCCATGAATTATCTCAAGCTATCAATAGAAGAAGAAGAAAGTTGCTATCTGTAAATCCTTATTTGTTTTCCCAAATTGCACCCTTGGCAATGGGTGTGACAGAAAAATGTTCAGTATTCCTAGTAGCCTAACCTGCCAAGGGAGATAAAGCCACTTTGATGTCCTGGGACTAGAGACTACACAGATTTTTTACCCAAGATGGGCTTCGAGAGAGAAGTGAGCTAAAACAACCTGCCCGCTTACCAGCCTTCGGTACCCAGCAGATACATCATTGGCCCTGCCGGCTCCGGGAGGTGGCAGATCAGAAGTAAAGGTAATGCTTTTTTACTACTCTGGCCATTCATGAAGGTAGTGATGATGATACTACAAACAGTAATAGTAAAAGTGAATGCAATAATAGTTAATATTATTAGCGCTTGCCTTTACGATGGGATCACTGCATTCTCTAGCACTGTGCCTGCCGATTTGCCTACATTAGTCACTGCATTTCTTACCATGTCACTGCAGTGAAGCGAGTGAAGCTCAGAGTATTGAGTGCCAAAGGTCACACAGCAAGTAACAGGACTGAGGCTCACACCCGCTTTCCCTCCTTCTGACGCCTCTACCCTTGACCTTTTCTGTGGGGCCTATGCTCTCCCGGCGTATGTAGCCGCCTTTCTCGGGTGAGACCCACCATGCACTTCCTGCTGGGACAGCATCTCCTAAAACAGTGTCCACGGCACCCACTTCCCCCCCGCGACATGCACCACACGCATGAAAATGATCTCCTCTGGAGGCCAGGTGGAAAGAGCACCCCAGAAGAGATCCGATCGTGCGGCAAAATAAATTGCATTCGCAAAGTGCTTCGGCTTTAGCAGCGTTTCTGTTGCTGCCTACTGGACTTGGGGGCAGCCGCTTCCCAGCACTGCAGTCAGAGAAGCCAGCCCGGGCAGATCTTCCCGTCCCCTTCGCGTCTCAGATGATTTCTTTCGCGGTCGAGAATTCGTTCACTCCGCCTCGTTTTCTGAGCACCTACATTGCACCAGCACTAGACTAGATCCTACACGTAAAATTTCCATTAAGCCTTAGGAAAATATTTTTAAAAACCTTTTTGGATTTTTGTTTTGTGTTTTGTTTCGGCCGATGAGGAAAATTAGATCGGAAGCATTTACGGAAGCTGCCCAAAGTGCTAAGTGCTATTAAACTAGTGGTTTTTAGGCAGAGGAAACTTTCACTCCCTTTTTTCCAAAGGGGGTTTGGCAATGTTTGGAGACACTTACAGGTGTCACATCTGGGGGATAGAAGGGGGCAGATTGCTATGATGTCTAGTGGTGGAGGCCAAAGGTGCTGTTAAAAATCCTACATGTGCACAGAACAGCCCCCTACAAGGAAAAAACTATCCTGTCTAAGGTACCAATAGTGCTGAAGGTGAGACCCCTGGATTAAATAGAAGCGTTTTTGACTGGATTCTGCTGCGTGGCTGCTCTGGCTGATGTCTCAGATGCTCCTGGAGGGACTCAGCTTTGAATCGGAGCCTCTGGCTACTTTTCCGGGAGAGTGTCTACTCTTCTGCCGCGTGCAATAGCCTGGAAGCTGAGATCCCCCTACTCGAAGCCGTCTGGCTCCCCAGGACTTCCATGGCTTAACGTCCTGATGCCACTACACCTGATAAGCCCGTCTCGAAATGCTAAACGCCCGCATTTCGTAGCAACAGTGAGTCGGGAAGCATCCGTGGTCAGGAATCTTGGAGTTCCAAATATTCTTCAGGTTCCGGGAGCTTGGCTTTGGGGAATGGTCACAAAGTTGGATCTTTTACAGTGGTTCTTGGCCGAAGGAAAAGAGGAAAAGGGGACTACCCATTTCTTTTCCAGAATATAGTCCAATTTCAGTGAGGCAGAAAAGAACTCGGAATTTAAGGCAGCTGCTCTGTCTGGGAAGAAAGATGGAAAGTTTGGCTGTGTTTACACACCATCAAGTGACCTGATGATTTTAAACAGAGAAGTAAATATCTGGTTATTCTACATGAGTATATGTTTGCTGGGGGAAAACATAAACGGATGGTGTAAAGACCTGAGCTTGAGGCCTTCGGTGAGACTTAATTCATTAACTTATTCCCTAAAAAGATATGCTATTGAGCCCTTATTACATGCGTGCCAGGTACTGAGTAAGGCTTGGACTATGTAGATTCCAATCTGGTGGGAGGGAAATTATAGAGAAAGGGCCATTAAAATAAAACAGGAAGATAAGTAGTTATGGCAAAGAGAAATGGGAAGAGAAGATGGGGGAACTGGAAAGACATTCCGGCAAAGGGGATGACGGGTGGGAAAACCCCAAGGCAAGAGGAAGCACGGGAAGTTTGAGAACCCAAAGAAGCCAGGTATGGTGGGAGCACAGAGAACAAAGGAAAGAGAAGTGGTAGGGAGAGTGAGCTGGGGCGCGAAGGCTGTGGGGAGGGCAAGCGAGATCAAGTCTGAGGGTCTGAACTCACAGCGGAGTCTGAGTCTTGCCACCGAAGGATTCCAGATCGGATTTGAGGGTCAGAAAGCAGGGAACAGCACAGAGACACCCGTGAGGACATGGCTGCAAAGGCGGAGATAAGGAAGACGGTGTTTTGCCTAGAGGTGTGGCAGAGGATACGAGGAGAAATGGAGGGTTTTAGGTATCTGTGGGGGGAGGGAAGGCCAGGAATGGACAAGCTGTGACGAGCAAGGGAGACAGAGATGAAGGATTCCATCCAGCCTCCTTGTCCAGCCAACTGGATACGTGCCATTTACCAAGACTGTGCGTATCTGTCTTTCCTCGTCTGAGAAGTGGGAATAAAAGTCTCACCTTTCCTATCTCACAAAGCTGCTTTGATGACTAAATGAAAATAAATATAAAAGGGTTGTGTAGACTATAACGCATGATACCTATCTGGCTCCACATTGATTGTTCGTAATTATTATTATAACACGTTCATCTCTCTGGCTCTGTTATCAATCCGTATGTGCTATAAAACATCAACCCAGCTCTATGGTAATATCACTTGGGTGCTTTACAGCTTGCTGATTTCACGGTTACAGAAAGAATTTATGGAACATATAAAATGACAAGGGAAAAGGTGTGGCTTCTTGTTCTCTAGCATGAACTTGGCTTTTAAATCTTGAAATTGACTCTGATTGCCATGAGAAAACCCAAACCAGCCCAGCTTGGTTGCTGACCTGATTGGGGAATTGGGAGTAGACAATGGAAACTGTTTCTCCTGTATTGTTTCACGGAGTTGCCAAAGAACGCCTGGGTCTCACCAGCCTCAGCCTGGTCCTTATCCAAATGGCTGTGGGTCATCAAAACCACAGGAAAGCGCCTACTGGCTTGTTGCTGCTCCATGGCTCCAAATCTATGACCTTATTATTATTATTTTTTTTAAATCCCTCTGCAGCCTTACTGAATAGAATGTGAATGGATGAGCCCAGCCAATGCTGCAAGGAAAATATTCTGGGATCAGTAGACTTGGGCTCTGCCCCAGCTTTGCCACTTAATCAGTTATTCAGCTTGAGGAATTCACCTTGAGAAGTATCAGTTTCCTTGAACATTATTTGGAGGACATAGATAATTCATTTCAGGACTGAAAAGAATAGGAGATAGTATATACGCTTTGTAAGTTGCAAAATGCTGAGAAAACCACATGGGCTGACGGATGGACTGAGTAATATTAGTATTACTAATATCAGTTCCATTGAGAAGAAAGTCTATTTTAAATACACTTTGTATTCCCTGGGACAGGGGATAATATTTGTTGGAAAAATTATATTGAACTGGAAAATGAGCAACCTGAATTTAAACATCAATACAATTTCTAAAGCCATATTCTTTATCGTTGAGGCATAAATAATATAACCTAACTACATCTTAGAATGCGCCAGGACTGGAGGATACCTCAAAGACTTTCTACTCACACATATTTTTTAGGGCGTCACTGTAGGAGGCTGCTTTCTGTGTAAATCCCGCTTGTTCATGATGATACATCCAGGCAGCGGTGGTTTGGGGCTGAAGCCCAGACCTCTGACTTGTCATTCAGCACTGTTTTTAGTCAACCACATGTCCTCTCAGGAGTCTTTCTACTTTCTGCCAAATATCACAACGCCCCTCGAGCCGGCAGGCGAGGGTCCGTGTGTCCCAGACCGCTGGCGGTGGTAAAGTTTGGTAGGTCTGATAGGGGCGGCATTTCACGTTTACTGCATTCGCTGCTCAGCCTAGGCAACATTTCAGATTCAATTCACATAACTGGAATTTTTTTTTTCTTTAAAAATATGACCTCGGTGTTTAAGGTCATCACCATCTACTATTCACAGTAATGCACTTTTATTTTGTTTTATTTTTAAAATAAAGCAAACTAACTCCATTACTTTATGGCAGAACGAAGAAGCTAGTGAGTATTAAAGAACTGGGAATCATTCCATTTGAGGGGAGAAAGCGCTTTCTGGGACACCAACTAACTTCTTGACACTGGACACCCTGACTCTGCTTTCCCACGGCAGATAAAAGTGACGTCAGGAGAGAGGGGAGAACATGGTGGCATTCTCTGTTTGTCAAAACATCTTGAACAATTTTTCAGACATTTCAAGTTAGTTAAAATCCAGACTACATAGTGCCAAGCAGTTTTGCTTAATTTCTAACCCCCTGAGTATTTAAAGGGAAATTCAATCGGTATTTTTCTGAATTGTCGCATTTAACTCATCAGAGTGCTGTTTCATAAGAGCCACTCGATGCCAAAGAAGTCCTTCTGTGCCAATTTAGAAATCCTCCTCTGAAGGACGGAGCAGAAAAAGGAGCCAGGACCTGTGGGTTCTAGAATCTCACAAATCAAGATCTGGAGAAGCCTATGGCAAGGTTTTATCAAGATCATCCATGAAATCAGCAGGGAAGGTAGAATGCCAGTCCCAGAGCGTGTAAACCTGCCCCAGGTACTGCTCTCTTTGTGTTAAAAACCACTGAAAGTTCTGTGGTGGAGGAACATGAACTTCTCCTTAACAGAGACCAGCCCGTTAGTGTGCATGAGATGTTCTCACGGTGATAATACATAGCGATGAATGTTTCTGCAGTGACTGGCTCTGCAGTGACTGGCACGACTGCACCTTGGCTGGGAGAAAGCTATTGCTCCTCAGGGTCAGGGCCCAAGGCCCTTGGGAGACGACAGCATCCCAAAGTCACAAGTTTACTGAAGGTTTTTCCTTCTTCCCAACCTGCTCATCTCCCACTAATTCAGGAGAAGCACTCAGAGCCAATTTGTTTCTATGCATTAAAGGTTTAACACATGCACATAAGGTATATTGTAATGCTCTAACCAAGGACATTTACAGCTGGATTTAGGGAATAGGCCAATGCCCAATAACAGGGGACACATCAAACAAACAGTGATGTAGCCATGTTTGTTTGCTGATGCAAAGGGTTGCTTGGTACCCCTTCTATCCCAGACACGGTGCCCATTAGTTTACATATTTCAGTCATTTCATCTTCCTAATGAACCTGTGTGGTTGACAGCGTTAAGCCGCTTTTATAGTGATGATATGGGTATTTTGTGAGGTTAAGTAACTAGTCCAGGATCACCCAGCTAGTAACTGGCAGAGCTGGACTTGAGGAGAGATTGCCTGCCTTCCACGTGCATGACGTTTCCATTTGCCATTCTGCTCTCTGCGAACAATATTTGGTTATTGGTCATAAGTTTATAAAAATGGTGCAGCTACATGAATGACATTCAGATCTGATTAAAGGAAGCTTCATTACCTACAGTTTTTTAGGTGAAGAACTTTTAGCTTTATTTGTTATTCAGATATTGTACATCTTCCATTTGTATTCAGAATTTCCACCATAATGCTAGAGTAATCCTGAAATTCCAGAAGGCTAGATAATTCAGTGTCTCATGGAATAAATTAAGGGGCATAATTAGGATTAAATTCTAGTGAATTTGGGAAGCTGTGCATCCTTACATAAGCGAACTCAGCTCTTGCAAACATGTGCTACTGAAAGGTACCCGTGGATGCGTCCTCAATTCCAGCAGAAGCTGCGTGCCTTTTTGTGATGGTTATGAAATTTGCTTTAAGTCCCTACAAGTCTTTCCTAACCTGTGGATAGTTATGCTCTACAGTTTTATTATAATCTAGTCAGAAGTCATTAGCAGTGAGTTTTCCCATGGAAACAACATTTTAAAATGATAGGCTTCCGTGGCAACCCGTAAAAGCTTATCAAACTTCACAACTTTGGAATAGGGAATAGCTCTAGATTTAGGAGCAGAGCCAGTAGCTGATCCCTTATTAGGGCAGTGTCATGGCAGGAGCTGGGGAGTAGGAAGTGGAGTCACGAACGGTGCGTGACGGTGTCTCCCGTGGATGGCAGCAGCTCTGTCGTGGGTCTAGGAGCTCTTTAACCACAACCATACCAAAGTCATTGAGCCCCAGACATTGGTTTGTGATGACCAACTTCCGGGGTCGCATCTATTATTCATCAGGAATTTGGGGAGACTGAAAATTTGTTTTCTTCCCGTGGGATTCAGTATCTGAAAAGCATCACCTCTCTGGACAGATTCGCAAGCCTAGCTCGTAAGTAGTTTTTCACATGAACACTTCCGGACTTCCTCTGCAGTCCTGTGAGCACCAAAAAGGCAGAGACTTTGAATATTCTGCCCACCACTGCAGCTTTGATGACCAGCACATGTTCTGACGTATCATAGGCTCTCACTGCATATTCATCAAATGAATAAATATTCATTGATTACCCCCTTTCAGCTGCCGGCCTTGTGATTATCAGGAGATTTCATCAGCCAAGTTACAGAGAAAGAAAGTCCCCAGGTTGGGGCACATTAGGCATGTGGGTGACTGGAAGGCCCACTTCTTCACCTGCTGGATGCCTCATAATTTAGTTGGAACCAAGCTCAGGTATCTCCTCCTCCAGAAAATCTTTTACTATGCCACCTGCCTCAAACAGAGACTAAGATGCATAGTCTAATATTATCCTATGATTATTACTATATTATTTTTATTATTTATCACTGCCTCACATCATTTTTATTATTTTTTGCCTATCTATCTCCTAAACTGGGAAGCCCTTGAGATTTATTTCTCTTGTGAAGCCACCATTTAGTCCAGTGACTGACACGAAGTAAGTGCTTAACTGGGGCAGGCAGAAAAATACCTACCCCCATGCCCGTAAAGATGTCCAGGTCCTCATTCCTAGAAACCATGGACATGTTAGGTTACACGGCATAGGGGAATTAAGGTTACAGATGGAACCGAGGTTGTTAATCCGCTGAGCTGAAAATCGTGAGATTCCCCTGGATTATCTGGGAGCACCCAGTGTAATCAGAATGGCCTTGAAATTGGAAGAGGAAGCAGAAGAGATGGTTGCAGGATGCAACATGAGAAGTACGCGACCCTCCATAACTGGCTTGGAAGAGGGAGGAACGGGGCCTCGGGCCGAGGAGTGCCAGCACCCATGGAAGCTGTAGAAGGCAAAGAACAGATTCTCCACCACAGCCTCCAGAAGGGAACACAGCCCTGCTGACATTTGGCGTTAGCCCAAGGAGACTCACGGCGGACTTCTGACCTACAGCACTGAAAGATGACAACTTTGTGTAATTGTAATGCACTGATTTGTGGTAATTTGTGATAGTAGCAAAAACCAAAAAATACAAGTGTCATCTCCATAGTCACCGACTGGGATGTGAATAATGGACCTGTGCAGTGGTTTCCCAGAGAGCAGTCCTCGGGTCCCCATGTCACAGGTGAGAACAAAGCCCGGTCTGTCGAGCCCTTCCCGCTTACCTGTCTAGGAATCCACAGTGAGTACCCATGTCTGAAGGATGGATCCTGCTAGTTTCTATCTCATTTTGTTAAGGTCAGAATTTAAGGACTTACATTCTTACATTGAGCAATGATACAAGTGCCATCAGAAAGAGTATTAACGCATTAGGATCAGATGCCATAGGTCTCTGCACATGCTCTTTCATGAGTGACCCCAATCAAGAAATGTTCTATGGGACAAAGAATCGTGGGCAGAACCACTGTCTGGAGGGATGAGTCTAGGCTGACATTTTCTCCTGCTACGGCCACACACGTCAGAGTGGCTGACTGTCCAGGGCCACCGTGTTTCTTTTAGAGGAATTAATCTCTCCTGTTCAGAGTCACACTTAACCAAAGTCTGGAACTCCCAAACTAGCATGGCCTCCCTCCCTCAAACAGGTGCTGTCAGGTGCCTATCCTGAAGCAGTGTCATCTGTCATCGGCAAGGGTCCCACTGGAAGCCCTGCGGCTGGGGCTCCTGGGTGGTAAAGCCTCTGCACACCCCCATCCCCACTGTGGCTGCCCCAGAAAGGAATCATCCCACAGCCCTGGAGTCAAGTAAGCCAGACCAGGTACCCGAACCCCTCTCTGGAAAGCTCCTTGAGGATCCAGCCACACCGCCATTTCCCAGGACACCAGCAGCTGCTCCGGGACAGGTTCCGATAGGACCCAGAGCCTGCCTTCCAGACAGCGTTCCACTCCCGGCCCCAACGTGAGTGCTGGAGCCAGTCCAATGCACTGAAGTCGGAGTGGCTTTATTTTCCAAGGAGTGCATTGTTTTGTTTTTGTTTTTGTTTTTGTTTTGGGATCTACCCCCAACTGTCTCCCTAACTTTGAATCTGAAAAAGGAAACTCAGGTCTCCATTTCTTCCTAATGCGCCACGCCCACTCTCCCACCCACCCCTCTCTTCCTCTCTTTCTCTCTCTCACACACACACACACACACACACACACACACACACACACACACACTTCACCACACAAAAAATTCTCACATACAACCTTAAACTTAGATAACTTAAAGCCATTTCTATATAATAAGAAAGTTTCCAAAATGAAATAAGTGGGATTTTTTAACACATCTTTTTTAGGAAAACGGCCTCATCAGATAGCCCTGTGCATGCTTGTTGCTTGACTGACTGACTGATGAATGCGTGGATGGAAAGAGGGAACCCCTAAGGATTTTTAGGATGATTGGAAGAAAGCAGAGCTCATCCAATGCAAACTCACAGGAGGAAGGTGGATTGGTTGCAAAGGGGTGGGTTAAGGAGTTGGTTTCCATCCATATTGATAAGTAGAATGTCAGGAATTAAAGAACATGAGATAAATTTGTTACCCAAGAAAGAGGACAGTCGATTGGGGTGGAGGTACCAGGGATTGTGACCTGATTCCAGAGAAGTACCGGAAGCTCATTCTCCTAGAAGGGTTAATAGCTTGCCAGTGGCTCACCTTCTTTGGCACTCTCCCTTCCCCCAGGTTGGGAGGTATAAATCATTGACTATCAGGATAACGAGAAGCAGATTTGCGTCTGCTAATTTCTGGGATATGGAAGGTCTTTAGGAAAAGCCTCATAAGACATTGTTGAGTGTTATGAGCTCTACCACCTTGACAGAAGGCACATGTGGGATGCAGACGGGCAAGTCTGTGCACAAACGTGGTGGATGCTGCAGGGGAGGGCAGAGTTGACAGGTCATACCGGTAAACCCATCGTGCGCTCTGCTAGATGAGGAGCCTCTTCCTTTATTTCAAACCCCAGAGCCAACGACGAGGAAAATGTAGTCTACCCTTCTGTGTGCTCTAAGTGTATGCATCCTTCTCTTAGATGGAGGCTGGGGTCTCTTCACAATATCTCTCTCCCTGTACTCTGAAGAGAGTCAAGAAAGGCTGGTCAGAACCAAAGACCCCTAAGTGAAAATTGCTAGGAGTGCGTAGAAATGAAAAGTGAATGCAAAAATCTGCTTCACATGAAGTTAGTGTAAACCAGAAAGAGTAAGCCAAGGAAAAAAATCTTTCAAAAAGAAGCTTGCCGATAAGTCCTGAAGCAGGAACATGTCACGAAGTAGGATGGCACAGCAGCAGAAGCAAGGTGCCTGGCTTCCTCTCCCTGAGCCTCAGAGGCTCTTTGTTGAGAGGCGGCACGCCCCTCTCTCCCGGTGGAGACCCTGTGCAGAGGCTGGCCTCCCTCCAGAGCAGCTGGCTGGCTTGTCCTCTGGGTGCAGAGCTAGGCAAGCGCAGGGTAGAAAGAGCTTCTCCAGGTAACCCTGCTGGTGGGTATTGCACAGGACCACAGCAGCCCACGACTGTTATGGTCGTCTTGTGGTGCCAGGTCAATACAGGGACCTACCACATTTATTAGGGACCTCTGACACATGAGCCATAACATTTCAATGTGGCATTTTCAAGCTTGAGTGAAAATGAATGTTGTCTAATGGTTATCTTATAGTATGCAAAGGAATGGATTATAGACTGTCACAGAATATTAGGGTAGGAAGGAAACAAAGATTGTGTCTTAAATCTTTTATTCTACCTATGGAGAAACCAAACTTCAGAGGGAAGAAGACTTAGGCTACCCATTTTGTTGAACTTTGTAGAATATTTTGGACTTCCTGAACACTATCTGTCAATTCCTCTATGTAGGATCAACCTCAGGGTACATTTTTGAAATGTGTCTTATCCCTCAGAAATCAATTTTTCGTTGTAATGCAACAGGTAAGCAAGAGGCCAAGGAATGGAAAAGAAGCTAAGATATATTTTATACCATCTAATTGCTTATAGTATAATGGAACAATTAACTCTAACATGGGGTAATAAATGCTATAGAATTACTTTCTTCTTAAAAGAAATACATCATATGCCTACATTTCACAAAGTAGGAAAAGGCCATATTCCAGAGCTGGAGTTGTGAGC
>NW_024349800.1:55510725-55516826 GCF_902729225.1 Pteropus medius | reverse complement strand
TAGCAGCACAAACTATCATCTGTGAGTACTAGACAATATAACTCATGATCAAGGCCACCTCAGGTTCTCAAGATGAGAGTGACTGATGTGCTACCCTATGTCTTCACACCTTTGGCCCCCTCCACCCTTTCTTTGCTCTGCCAGGAGGCATATGAAATAATCTCTGCACCTCGGGGAAAGACTCAAACCCTCATCCTCAAAAGCTGCCCCCTCCCTCTTATATGCAGCCAAGTCTTTGACCCCACCTTGTTAGCTGGCATGACCCGCAGTTAGGGGAAAAGAATAGGATGAGGAAACAGGTTATTAGCTCTGAACGTTGGCTTCATGTGTTTCTGAGACGATACTGTGCACAAATGAGATCAAAGGAGCAGAACTAACATGAGCAGAAGGATAGGACCTGGAAATTATATCTGCACATGGACCGGGAAGGTGAGAGACGAGACAACACTCTACACAACTGATGGGGCCCTTATCATCTCCTGAAAACTTATCCTAATGGAAGCAGGGAAAGGGTGGAGATTGATACCTTTTGAAAACTTCTCCAAAGTTCCTTCCCCAAGCAAAATCAGAGAGTAAGAATCATTTTATGTTCAGTGTCCTCCCACATTTCAGCATTGGACTTAATCATTAACTCTTAAATCATGTGGTTGCAGAAAACTGACATTGACCTTCATTGTCCTGCCCTAAGTGACTGCCACTTATGCAATTTACTTCTAGTATATACACCTTTTGGGATAGTTACCACTTTTTAATCCAGCACAATCCTATATAAGTTGATATGTATTATAAAATAATTTATTCTATTCTATATATACATTTTTTTTTGAATCATCATTCTACAATATTTCACAAAAGGCATTGATTGCCAGATACTCTCCTAGCTAAACAATTAGTCCACTGGACTAATTGAGTTTTGGTTCAAATAATCATCCCTTCAAATCTCCCCTCTTGTTCTGGCCCAGCCTAGCCAAATACTTAGGTGAAATGGGTATGTTGACAGCCTACGTGGCAGTTTGTTTCAACAGACTACAGTGACTCTCAGCAGCTTTCTTTCTGTATGTGCATGTCTAATCTTTTTGAGACTAGGCCAAAAGGAAACAGGAAACTCTGCTTTAAGGTTTCTTCAAGTATGGCCAGCATAGATTGAGTTTTTGGTGGTTGATTGGTTCATGAAGTTAGAATTGCTGTGGGCTGATATAGAACCTAAAGCTGTTGGAGAAAGTAGAATCTTGGAGCCAGAATAGACTTTCAGAGATGCTCTAACTTAGAAGATTACTGAAAAGCTCTATAGCCAGAAACTCCACAGCACCCCATGACAGAAATAGCAGGGCACATAGCTCTTAATTCTGCTCAACCATGGGTCACCTCCACCCTGGCTGCCATTCTAGTTCTCCTGGCAGTTTCGCTGTCCTCTTGGCAGTTTTTCTTATTCAATTTTTAATTCTTGTGTGTTACCATTGCCCTGATATTGACTGTGTCCAATAGATTTCTGCAAAGGAATCCCCCAGGCAATGTCAGAAAGGGTTTTTATACTCTATAGAACTTCCCTAGTAACTGTTTTTCCTTTTCACCAGAACAGGTAAGGTTGTGATTGCTACTGTTAAGTAATATATGGACTGACTGCATGTAGAGAGTGATTAATATGTTTAAATCCCTCTCCGAGGCTCCCTAAATAGATCAGGGAAACATGGGTCCCTTTGCAGCTCTCAAAAAGCAAAAGTATATTCTAATAGATTTGCACAGTGAGTGGAGTTCACCGTTGAAATTTCTCCAGGAGAAGTTATAATTAAGTTGCATCTCTCAGGATCATGATAGCACAGAGAAGTGTCCTCGACGGCAGCTTCTACATTCTCCATCAGGATTTGGCTACAGGCCATGAGCACCCCTCTGATTCAGCCCCCAGTCAACAAGTGGCAATTGCCATCTTGATGACCCAGGACTACTACTTGGATCATTCCAAGCTGAAGCTGAAAGTAGTACAGGGAACATCTGTAAAGTGTTAGGATATTGCATTTCAAAAAAAATAAAGCACACGTAAAGCTGATAAACCAATCTGTTCCTACGTGTCTTGAAGTTTCCTCTCTTTGTTATTAATTAATTAAGGTATAGGGTAGCCTAAAGGGAGGAAGCACCCGTAACTTTGACAGATGATAAAACAGGCAGCAATTCACCAACCGGATTGAACAAATGTCTCAACTTTCCTAGTGGAATTTTTTTAATTCTCAAAAGTAGCCAAGGTAAAATTCCTTAAAATTAATTTGAATTTGCAAAAATAAATATCCTTGTTTTTCTACTCTTCTCTCACAAAAATTTAAAGAGCTGGCCTTGGAAGGAAGGAAAACTTGAGATCCTCAGGGAATATGCTGCCTAACTCATGAAGGCTGGTGTGTGGGAAACACTGCCTTGAGTAAGGTGTCCTGAAACACAGCAGAGGCGTGTGAGGATCACTGAGGCATTTCAGGGTTGCAAAGGGTTGGATGCTTTCTTATCTAATCTCCGCTTAGGCAGTTCATTCTTTTTTGGACCACTGCTTTAGAAGTTCTTCCTCCTACAGACCTAAACTCTGCCTATCTAGCACTTTGTTCCTTGCTTCACGCCTGAAACCCTGGGATCCTTTCAATTTACAGGTCTTTTAGGGACACGCAGACACTACCTCCTCCCTTCTCCATTCCTCAATCCAGGTCTTCTCTGGGCCAGGTACACTCAGTTCTCACAAGTGTTCAACGTAAGATCTTTCTTCGCTCTCTTGACCTCCCTTCTTTAGACCAATTCTAATTTGCTAGAGAAATCTTTTCCCTCATATAGAAAGAACATGATACTCCAGGTGAGATGAACATATTTCTAAAAACTAGATATTCAATGACTAGCAAGTCTAAACACGAGTATTTTAAAATGTCAAGAAGAGTGGGATTTCACTGATTAGACAACTTTAGAATTTTCTTTATGACCTTAAGATGCAGTACCAAATAAGTAAAAGTGATAAATTGCAAATGTGCATGTGCAGATGTAGACATTTGTGTGCTCTCAGGGTGGTCCACTTGATGGAGGGTCCTTATAAACCGCATTAGGTCCAGAAGCTTCCAGAATGCCTTGAGTTCAATTTATGAGGTAGGCTTTCTTTGGGGGTCTACCATACATAAATAACTATTGATTAGCTTCCTAGAGACAGGTTTTTAGTAGAACTCTGAACAAGGGCATTAAAGAAATGCCCCCAGTGGGGTCATTTTTGTTGACCTGGGACTACATAAAAATAGGAGTATCGAATGCTTAATGTCACATTTTATTGCTTGGTTCAGCTAATTTGTCTTGTGGGAAGCAAATGTTTTTGAAAGCATTCCAGAGCCTTTGTAGTGTTAAAGCTCATTACCTTGAATTTCATATGAGCCAAAAAATATACAACCAACTAAGTGCCGTGAACCTTAGCAAAATTTCATGACTAGACAGAAGCAAAGCTGTGAGTATCATGTCATGCAAAACTAAGATGAATTTAGCAGATGCATTCTTAGTAAAATGCAATATAATAAACTTGGAGGGATTCCTTTGCTACTGTTTTTTTGTTTTTGTTTTTGTTTTTAAGCACTGAAGGTGATCTAATGAACAGAATGAAGAAATGTCGAGTATACCTTCTTTGGGGAAATTAGGTTACTTTTCTACTAATCTTTAACTCTCGATCTGAATGGATGAGCTTAGAAAAAAACTGTACGTTTTACCCAGACACTACTTGAATAGGCCAGAATACATTTTTCAGTTCTCTACGACAGGCCCCATCCTGTGGCAGGTTCTTTCATATACATAATTCAATTCTAACTCTTAAGGAATTGTTATCCCGTTTTACAGGTAAGGAAACTAAGGCCCCAATGTCACTATTATGATTTTTTTAAAAAATGATTTGTAAGAGCCAGAATTTTATTGCTGTTTCTCAAGATACCCACAGTCTGATCCTGTTTACCTTATTAGAATTTCTTTCCCATTCATATCTTTAAGGCCCTCTAACTGAATGGATCACGTAGCAGTCATCAAACAATTTGTGTATTCAAAATCTCACAATTTTGCTCCCTCTGAAATATTCTATCTTATCTATCCTGTCTGTTGAAATCTATAATTGCTTCTATAGGAAACTCTCAGCTGGCTGTGCACTCTTAACATCTCGTCCATAAATGCTGAGCAGAAAGTCAAACATTTTGCTGCTAATGCATTGAAACAAATCAAAATATAAAACAAAAATTTAAATGTCCTTTTTGTTCTGTAAGTAAGCTAACCTGTGTATTACAGGGTTCTATACCAAGTGGTATACATTATAGTACCAATTATACATAAAAATTATTCTTATAATGTCTAAATCACTTATTGATATTAACACATTGCCGGCATGAGCATTATTTTGATACAAGTGTCACTAGATAAATAATGACCCCATCTAAAACTTTATTTTGACAGGGAGATGCGTGCACGTTTTCAATAACTTTTCATTAAATAGGCAGTCCTTATGTGACTCAGCTCAGTAAATAGAGAACTTCTCTTAATATTAGTCCTATTATTCATGGTACTAAATCCTTTATCATCTTCAGCTGAACTTATACAATTACATTAAATTATTTTTATTCCATATATTTCTGTCTGAGATATTAACGTCATAAATATTTCTATTATGAAGTAGGTCATGAAAATCATTTCTTAGAATGTTATACTTATGAACTTGATTTTATTATGTTTTGTTCACCTTCACTCCCCAGAGATTTACAAATTTTCTTTGGTCAAGTGTCAGGATACATATGAATTCAACATATTTTTTACTTTTTGACATCAAATCATAGTCACATTTTCATATATTAAATTATTTAATAGCTGCTTCTACTAAAATGACAGGTTTTTAAAAAATGTTTTATTTTTGTTTCTATATCTTTTGTTTCTCTTACATAGTTACCTTGTCAGTTTCTCTAACTAAAAGATTCATAATCTATAAAGCTAAAAACATATTCTAAGATTATAGTTATTATTTTCAAATTGTGTAATTTCTCTAATTTCAGAATTTTTATTAGAGTGACTATTGAAAACTCGTTTCAGTTTCAAAGGCTTTTACAGCTCTAACACTGTCATCTGTGTTTGAGATTCAAACATCCCTCCGGTAGTCATGATTTCAATTCTACCTATATCAGTCTCTTTTCTCTGATGTTCCTTTGATGCATAGTAAGATTTATTGACTTGTATATTTTATCTTTATCAGAGAAATAACTTAGTACCAAACTAAGACATCCAGAGATATTTCTCAACTGTGGTGACTTGCCAGCTTTTCTCTCTAGCCGTGGTACCATTTATAAAGCCTAACCCTTTGATCTGTAGTTTCTTCTTCAATGCATGGGGGAAATACCCTCTCCTATATTTGTTAAAAAGACTACCTGAAATGCAATGGTATGTAAAAACCTGGCACACACTGGGCATGCCACAAATTACACTATAATCATTATTATCTGTGATATACAATTTTTTTTTTATGTCCAGCATCTTTCTTCCCTTATTTTGACGATAGAAACCCTTTCTTTGGGGACCTTCTCCCCCTGTTCCTGCTCTAAGCATGGGTCTCTGCAGGCTGCCAATTCCATGACTCCTATCTCCAGGACATGTAAGCACATGATGCAGATCCAGATAACACACGATGACACACAATGCAATATTTGGATGGTGTATTATAAAACTTCACACTAGAAACCTATATAATTTTATTAACCAATGTCACCCCAATGCGTTTAATTTAAAAAATTAATAATGCTGTTTCATCCCTCTGGCAAGCGATTGATCTGGGAATGGGAATATGACTCAAGGTACAGAAATCAGTTTTCCCCATGATTCCCTTAAGGGGAACATCTAGAGAACATTTCTTTTCCTTTCTGATAAAGGAGCAGCACGGACATGATGACTGGAGACCTAGTGGTGACCTTGTCCTCTACACTATGGAGACACTGGAGAGGATACAGCTGACACCAGAGAGAAGTAGTAGAGACTGGAAAAGGGTGAGTCCAGCCACTACAACTCTTCCATTAATTTTATGAACTTTCAACTATTCTTAAAATGAACATGTTTTAAAGCAAGTTTGAATCCATTTT
>NW_024349800.1:55447088-55510648 GCF_902729225.1 Pteropus medius | reverse complement strand
CAGCGGAGAAGACCCATTTCAAAAGCAAACAGTGTATAAAGTCAAAAAGGAAGGACCCGAGACAGAATATGGGTGTAGATTCTTGAAAGAGAAAAACACCCTCAGATGCTCCGTGAGGAGGTTGTTTAAAATGCATCAGTTGGGGCTTGGAGCCAGCACTTGGCGGAAAGTAGATAGTGAGAGGATGGATGGCTGCTGGATGGGGAGTTTGTAAGCAGAACATCACACTGCAACTTTCCTTAACCTAGTGTGTCTCCTGTGTGAGATAGATCTCTGCTGGCTGCCAATTCTTGATTAAAGTCATCAATGTTATTTTCCTTTCGGTTATTTGGTTTGTACAAGGCGTCTTAATTTTCTGGTACTCTTATCCATGTCTATCCAACTCCAAACACCGAGCTCTTGACCACTTCATGGTACTGAATCGGCCCTGTCTTGGTGAGGGAGGGTTGTGCAGCTGTGCGTTTTGGCATTATTTTGGCTGTAGCATGTCCAATTGCAGGAAGTAGACCAAGTTTCTAGTCCGGAATCACTGGGTAAGAGGCTACCCAGAGAGGGCTGGCATAACTCTTTAGACTTGGCTCGTTTTGTTTCGGTTGACTTCAGAGGAACCCCGACGTTCCTCACATTCTCATGCTGGATGTTCTTCTCACAATCATCGGGCCCTCGGGCTGGGTTCGGGAGAGGGCATCTCTCTTGCAAGGGTGTGTTCCCTGAAGTCTCCGGGAAATGCTTGTGTTTTCGGTGTCGTCGTTATTGTTGTCGTTGTTGTTGTTTTCATGCTGCTATCCATCTCCAAGGCATAGGGAGCCTCCTGCTCTCTGAAATAGGGTACTGTGTAGACCTTGGAAGTTTAGTTTGGGATGTTAGAGTGAGACGAGACTAAAGAGATCATCTCCCACACAATTCCATCACACTGCTCTTGGACACCAAGGAGAACACGTCTCACATGTGGTTAGTGACAGAGCTGGGCCGATAACGTTTGAATCCTGATGACAGCGTTTCACCATACTGCCTGAGGACATGTGAACTCGGTGGAGCTTTGCTCTGTGTGGAAGCCTATTTTGTGACTAGTTTAAAGTCTTGGTCACGTAGTGGCTGGTAGAGGTTCGCCTTAGTGAGACCGCGATGGCTGAGGCCAGAGTCCCTGTGGTGGCTGCACCAACTGGTGGAGGCACCGTGCAGGGAAGGCCAGGCCTGCATATGGTGCCCTGGGTGTCACTCTAGACCACTACGGGGATTAAAGAGGCAGATCTTCCAGTGTTGAGGTTTTCATCTACGTCTGGCCTTGGCCCATTCCACACACATAACGGACACTTTCTAGGCACCTGTGTTGAAACTGGGCATATATATATATATATATATATATATATATATATAAGAGAGAGAGAGAGAGAGAGAGAGAGAGAGAGAGAGAGAGAAAAGAAATGTCTTCTGTCCTCCAGGAGCTCATAGTCTAGTGACAAAAAGGTAAGTGCCATGTGAAATGGGAAATCCCCCTGTGCTGGGAAAACAGAAGCCAAGTGCATTTCTCAGTTCTGGGGTCCCATAGATTTTCGCCCTTATCCTCGCTGGAGAAATCAAAGCACAGAGCATCCGTTTCTTGTACTGATAAATGGATGCCAGCCATTTTATTACATTTTTACCTAACTAAACAACTAGGGAGCAGGAGATCTGGGTAACAGGCTTCGTACAGGTGTCAGTGCCCCTCCCCTACCTCCTATGGTTCACCTCGCTCCCAACCTCATCTTCCCAACTGTTAGAAGAACGCGAGTTTGTACTTATTCTTTTTATCTCCTGAATTAAACATGGAATAGAAAGGTTCATGAAAAAGTGATTGGGTTGAGTGTGAAGTTCTTAAACCTTTAGGGGAAAGTGACAGAGGAGGGCACTACAGCCTAGGAAAAACATCACACTGTTGTCACTCATGAGATCATTTGTTCAATCCTTGGCATTTTCACTATAAGAAAGATAGGTGATAACGGCATAATCTTTACCAAAAAATATCTAGGTTCAGGTCCCGTTTTTAAAATGTATTTGGGAAAATCATTCAGTTTTCTTTCTTGCAAAATGGAGTAGTAATACCTGTTTCATAGGATGGAGGGGAGAAATCAGGGAGGGAATATCAGTGAACCACCTGATACAGCATCTGGTACATAGCGAGCATTCAGAAACATCACTGTTGCTCTTGTTATTATTGTTAGTTTTTTCATTGTGGAATTTTCCAGAGAATAGTGCTCAAGTCAAGACATATCCTTGGGAGCAGGGCCAAGAATGGTCACTTTGCCTGCTCTCCTCTCTAGACCTGGACACTGAGGTGCAGCCAGACCTGAGGTCCGTTGCATAATCCCACCCAGATGTGGGAAGAGTCTGTGTCCTTTAATACAAACAAACAAGGAAGGCCAGCTCCCGCCATGCTGCTGCCTTGCTGGGCGTTTGCTGGTGACTTCTGTGTTCTTGAGGAAAGGGGGCTCATTGCCGACTCGTTGAACCCTTCCCCCTTCTGTAAGCCACACACCAGCCTTATTTGCCTCCCACATAGCAATCTGACTGTGTGCTTCTTTCAATTTACTCCTTCTAAACATGTATTTCATTATGACGCACACTTCTCCTGAGATTTCCGATTTGACATCTTATGCAGAGCCTGATAAATGGTATTATTTACAAAATGTTGTATGCATATGTATGTTATGCACACATGTGTTTCTGTGTATTTGTGCATGTGTGTAAGATGCTCTCTGATCTGCCTGGGATGGTTCCAGAGCCTTTGCTGGGGTAGGTCAATGGCTGATTCTGAAAACTTTCATGCGTTCCTATCTGTGGGCAGAGGGGAGGTCCTTGTTCACAACCCCTGTCTCTAGATGCAACATCAGTCATGCTGCCCTCTGGAGAAGCTCATTGGGTGGAAAGTTAAATCACTTTCACATATGCAGAGGCACCGTTACACCAAATGCTAATATGAATAAAATAAATGCGTAAAGATTCGAAACATATTATCACATTTAGACCAAACTCTAGCTATTACCAGGCATATAGACCAGAGGTTTTAAAAGTTGTTATTCTTGAAAAACATGATTGATTTTGGACTTTTTTTTTTCTTTAACTTCAATGTCATGAACCAGACATCCATAATTATATTATTTCTCTTATACAAATGAAAAAGAATAAATTAAAACTGGACATGTTGCAACAAGACTGTTGACATTATATACAAAGCCTGCTTATTGTCATAAGATACTCTTAACCTTCAAGCCAAAATCTTTCAAAACTATTAGCGTTAAATCTAGCAGCTGTTGTCAAGAGTTCTCCTGTTCTCTGTTTTACGCATTGTGCTTTATTTGAAATGTTTGTTATATTTGTGTATATAACTTGCTGTGAGCTGTTCCTTGAAAGCTCCATGGATTAAACATGAAGGTTGAGCCAGTTCAAAAGGAACAAAGTTAAGAATATTAAAGAAAACTTGCTAAAATGAATGTTTAAACCATTAAAATATTTAGCAAGGTTTGCCTGGAGCTGTTTCCTTTATATAAAACATGATGCATTTCTTTTCTCTTTCATTCTTTCTCATTTGAAACAAATGAGGTTAAGGAAAACATACTTCCGCCCTGAAGTTTTTTTTTTTTTTTTAAGCATTGAAATTTAATATCTAAATACTTTATGCTAATAGATATGCTTGATTGAGGCAGAAATATCTCAAATATTCCAAATCTTCAGGCTAGTGGTTTATGGGTATATTTCATAGGTGAAGGACATGAAGAGCCCAAGGGATTGTCCTCTTTGAACTTGGATCAGCTTATGACTTTTCCAAGTTGCCAGGAATTAAATATATAGCAACAGATGAAATAGTTCTTGCTTATCTTCAAAACGCAAAAGAACGGTGGAACTTTGCAGAACTCACTGTAGATTTATCAGGAATTCTGGTTTTATTTATTCGGTACCTAAAGAAGAGCATGTAATTGATAAGTTGTCCAGCTCCTCTACCATCCTATGGCATTTGGGATTTCCTCCCTGCCTACCCAGTTCACAAATGCCAGGTCTTTGATTTGTCCGGGCATCCAGCCAGCCAGCCAGCCAGCCAGCCAACCATTTGGGGGAAGTGTGGTGTGATGGACTCCAAGTCAAACCATCCTATGTTCAAGGGATGTCTCCAAATCAAACCATCCTATGTTCAAGGGATGTCTCCTTGTGTGATCTGCAAACTGACTTAACCTCCCTGAGCCTCAGTTTCTTGTTCTATAAAACATGAATGATAGAATGCCACTTCATTGGGGCATTTTTGGAAGTATGTAAGATAATGTACTTAAAATGCTTTTTAGTGTCTGGCTTATAAATGTTAGGAGAAAATCAACAAATATAGAGTGGGTGCTTATTGAGCTGGTTATTTCCTCCATTCTTAGGTCTACAGAGCCTAAATTGAAATATGAATCTTGTGAGTCATACTTCCGTAGGATCACTAACCAGCTTTGCCCAAACTTTCTTGATTCACGGTGCCCTTAGTGATTCAATAATTTGTGTATGGTATCCTGAGACCAAAAGAAATACCCAATAATTCCACTCATTAATTAGTCCAAATAACTTGATATGCATTTATGCCCTAACAATTTGGTAATCATTAAAAACATATATATAAATGATATTATATATACATATGTATTATATGTAATACTACATATAACTTAAGAGAAAGAAAAAATACTTTTATTTCATTCTTTAAAAAACACAACTACTCATTGTTGGATATGTATGTTTGTTGAGCTACAGCTTTTCAGAACTTAGAATCAGATCCACCCTCCTTTCCTGCTCCACATTAATTGTCAGGCAGTGCTCACTTTTTATCCATAACTACCAAAAACCTAGCTTTGCAAAAGTTTTATCATTGAAAGTAATGCGATACAATCTAATGTTGAAACTGTGCCCTACCTCGAGGCAGCAGTTTTCATGATATGTGTGACTCATGTCCGGTGTCACTATGCTTCTCTTGAAATTAATTTTTTTATATAAAAAATATAAAAGCCCATGGCACCCCTGTGCATTTGCTGCAGCCTCCTGGGGCACCTCAGCACACAGTTTGGGTCTAGAATATCTTTGGAGGAATTTTGCCTTCTGCAAAGAAATTGACCTTGTTTCTAGCCCCAAATATGGATTTCACAATGAGAAAAGAGATACCTGTGAAAATACTGAAATAGTGAAGGCCAGAGCTTCTGCACATTTGCATCCACCCAGCAGTTCAGGGTACCAGTTTTAGCCTCAGCTATGTGTATCATGGACTCTCTGACCAAGATGCTCAAAACAGAGGTCAAATGGAAATACCGGAGCTGAAGAAATGCAGCCACCCATCGATCTGCCTGAATGCCTGGTTGTGTCATCGCTAAGTGGCTTTCCTACAGAATGACCAGTTATTCCACCTTCCTCTTCAGAATTTTCATAGCATTTATTGCCAGCAGCATGAAGAGTCATAGAGTTTCATCCAGTCACCAACCAAATATCTATCGGCTCAGTGCTTGGCATTATGTTAACTGTCTATGTCTAAGTTTCCTGTTTCTAAACTTTATGGGGCACATAATCAAGAGCATGCTTTCCCTCCAGCTCTCCAGCTTGCCCCTTACAGGCCCACCCCTTAAGTTGTGGCTCAGTGTCTTAACACAGTGTCATTTCAATTAGCAACTCTCAGAGGTGCCACAGAGGCCCGCCCTAGGCTGTATGTAGTCTGTTTATTCTCACACGATTGAACATACATTTTTGAGTTTCAATTTAGAAACGTCCAGATGTCTAGAACTCCATTATAATCTTTGGGTGTGAAAAGAAAATGCTTTTGGTGTTTGGGAAAAAAAAAAATACTTCAGTTTCTGTTTAACTGCTCCTTGGGCTACAGTCTTAACCTTCTTTAGCTAATACAAACCCTGTGCTTTATTTTGAGCTCTCAGACCTTTAAGGCATGAAGCCAGTCTGTGGATAGAGTGAGGAGAGGGAAAGGAAACTTTTGGGAGAAGCGAGCTTCTCCTCCAACTCTGACCTGGGAAGTGTACACAGTGGCAGGCACAAGGCACAAGACCAGGAGCCACATTCATCTCTACCTGCTGATTTAGCTCCCCTTCCCTTGCAGACTTGCCAAGAAGAAGTGAGCTCCTGGCTTCTCGACACTTTGATTTGGCCTCTCACTTACCAAAAGGGCCAGGCCAGAACTCTTTTTCTGCTGGTGAACAGCTGGAACACCCTCCCCCAACACAAATGTGCCAGAATCATTTTCCCCCAGCGTCAAAATCAAAAGTGTCTGTTTTATACTTACTTAAAGAATGTATCTCCAATATTGAAAATAAGAGAAACTGTTCAATTTTTAAGAAAGTAAAAATCCTACCAAGAATCTTACAGACATATTATCTTTCCTTCCATGTGTTGTTGCTGTTGCTGTTGTTGTTGTTTTTAAGATTAATTCTGAAGAAATAGTTGAACTCTCTGTATATGTGACATCCTAGCTCCCGGGTCTGTCTTGACTCCAGTTTAGATTCGTGTACTTCTGGGGCTTCTGGGCCAATGATACGAGGATCCACCCCTAATCTTACCCTCTGCCTGTTCTGCCCACGCAGCCCTCACCACACACACCTGTACAGCTCTTGCCTGACGTGTGAGGGGAGTTACGATCTCTGATCTCTGAATGGGTTCAGGGAGGGGAAGCCTCCTGGAAGTAGTGGAGGAGAGGTAGAAAAAGTCTGTTGGGCTCCAAAAAAGGAGCCATGGTGGTAAAGGAACAGTGTTCATATTTTCCAGAACTTTCAACCCTGAACCAAGTTGTAAATACAAATGACAGAACAAAAGGTCATTCTGCCTCTGTCACGCCAGCATCTTCACTCTGGTTCCAGAAGCATGGTGGGAATAGAACCCACATTACCTTTCTTACTACATTTTTGGAAGAGTTATGCAGTAGTCCCCTCTTTTCTGTGGAGAGTGCTTCACAGACCCCCAGTGGATGCCTAAAACCACGATAGTACCAAACTCTCTATATACTACACTTTTTCTTATACATACTGACCCATGACAAAGTTTAATTTATAAACAAGGCACAGTAAGAGATTAAAACAACAATTAACAATAAAATAGAACAACTGTAGCAATACACTGTGTTAAAAGTTACATGAATGTGGTCTCCTTTTCTCCAAATATTTTATTGTACCGTTCTCATCTTTTCAATTAAAGGAAGTACTTTATGGCTCTTCTTCAGCACATCTGAATTGCCAGCAATCACTACTCTCAGGCTTTGGGGCCATTATAAAGTAAAATAAGGGTGACTTGAACACAAGCACTTTGACACCTCGACAGTAGATCTGTCAAGCCAGAGGGCTACTAAGCGACTAACAGGCAGGTAGCTTGTACAGCATGGAAAGGCTAGACAAAGAAAGGAATGATTCACATCCAGGCAGGACGGAGCAGGAAGGCTCGGGACTTCATTATGCTACTCAAAACAGTGTGCAACTTAAAACTTATAAATTGTTTATTTGTGGGATTTTTCATTTAATGTTTTTGGGCTGTAGTTAACCACGAGTTATTTAAACCGAGGAAAGTAAAACTGTGGACAAGGCAGGGCTACTGTAGTGAGCGAAACCCTTCCCAGATTTTGGTAATAGGATGAGCATCGGCTCTAGTTTTCGAAGTTGATATATGAGTTAAAGTTATTGGGGTTGGCACATCAAACTTACGAATGGGGTACGATGAAAACTGAATGCGATTCAGGGACTTTTAACCAGATGCCATTTAAAACCTGAATTTTGTATAATTCTTTATTAAGAATCCATCTATTTAATAGATAATAAGATATGTTCCAAGCAATTTGATTCATATATTAAAAGGGTCTTAAAATTACCAGGGATGGCACCTAAAGCTTACAGATGGGAGAAAGTTAGATTTTGTGACCTATCTGCAGGAGTCAAGCTGCTCTTAAGCCCTTCGCTTAATTATCCATTTTTTAGCAAGTATTGAGATAAAGAAAATAAGTCAATTTGAAACCTTAATGTAATGTGATTAATGTATGTTATATTTTCCCATCTATATTACCTTGCTATTATCTTTATAGGTAGATAGAATATGATATCCTTATTTTACAGTTGAAAATGATTTTGAAAGGATTGGAGAGATTAAATGGATTCTGGTCTCACCATTTATTAGATTATCAGTTCATTATCTAGATCACTCATTCATAGATTTACTCATTCAGATTTTTCGTAAAGGCTATATTTCAGAACCTATGCTAGGTTTTGAGGATGGATGCAAGCAATAGGATGCTAGTAAATGTTAAACAAATCCCTTTTGGGGGCTTGAGTGCTGATCTGTAGCATTTGCAAATTTCCGTGATGTAAAGAATCCCACCATGACTGATTTCTTACTAGCAATGTGACAAACTCAGGGGTAGGGAAAGATATGTACAACATGCACTTAGAAGTGGTATTCATGGCTCTAGTATACCTCTAGAGAGCAACTGTCATAGTCTGTTCAGGCTGCTATAAAAAGTACCATAGATTGGGTTGCTTATAAACAACAGAAGCATATTTCTCATAGTTCTGGAGGCTGAGAAGTTCAAGATCAGTGTGCTGGCAGATTTAGTGTCTGGTAAGGGCTCACCTCATTCTTCATAGATGGCCCTGTTCTCACTATCGCCTCACATAGTGGAAGGGGTAAGGGGAGGGCTCTCGGCTCTCTTTTTTTGGGACTGATCCCGTTCATGAAGACACTACCCTCATGACCTCATCATCTCCCAAAGGCCCCACTTCCAAATACCATCACACTGGACATTAGAATTTAACATGTGATTTTTTTTTTTTTTTGGCAGGGTTGGTGCAGGAAGGGACAAACATATAGACAAACATTCAGTCTATAGCAACAAGGTGTAGAAGACAATTCCTATATTTGAGTTGCTAGTCTTAGTCAAGGAACAGAATTGTAAATAAATATTTACAATATGAAATTTTTTAGATGATGTGATAAAGGTATGTTGGAGCACTAGTCTTCCCAGAATGATTATCAGGTAGACTACAGAAGAAAAGATGTCTGAATTGAGTCTTAAAGAATGACTATTATTTCTCTAGGCGGTCAATGTGAAGTAAGGGCTTTACAATCTTGGACAAAGGCATGGCCAAGGGCATGCAAGTATCCATGAGCATGGTATGTTCCAGGAATTGTGAGTGGTTCATTAAGATGTTAAATGAATGTGTCCTGAGAGTCTCAGGAGATGAGAAGTAATAGCACCAAGGAAATTTTAATTATGCTAAGAAGTCCGGACTTGCTTTATCATGAGGAAACGAAAATGGAGCTTTCAGAACTTTTTTCAGCTTTATTGAAGTATAACTGACAAATAGGAATTGTATATATTAAAGGTATACAGCTTGATGTTTTGATATGTGTATATATTGTGAAATGATCACCACAGTCAAGCTAATTAACATATCACATAGTTACAGTTTCATTCTTTCTCCCTCTTTTTTTGTGGCGAGAACACATAAGATCTACCCTTTTAGCAAATTTCAAGTATACAATACAGAACTGTTAACTATAGTCTGCACACTTTATATTAGATCTCTAGAATTTACTCATCTTATATAACTGATATAGATCAAGTGTGTGTGTGTGTGTGTGTCTATATTTGGAGAATAGATATGGATATGACTTTGCCTGTAAAGTGGTGAGTAGACTTAAAAGTGACAGTCTGGTGGTAATAAGACAGTCAGAAGGATGGCACAGGACTCCAGCTAAGAAAAAAAGAGCTAGGTATGAAGAGAAAAAAGGGACAATCAGGCTGTAGATTCAACTAGGCCAACGATATAGGGGAGACTTGAACCCAGCCCTCTGGGTCCATCTGTGTTATCTCTCCTCTCACTTCACTGCCCTCTGCATTCGATAGCCACTTCAGGGGTGACGGACCACTAGACAGCCCTTCCTGTCCTCAGGTCACCCCAGGTCGGGGACTGTGAAGGCAGAGCCTGTCCGTGTTACTCACAGCTGCAAAGATGGTTTGCTCCCTGCTTCGAGAGGCCACGCGGACCAGGGGCCACGCTGCAGAGAACATGTGGTTGCTATTTCATTTCTGCTTTATCATTTTTCATTCTGACATAAAAGCTCCCCTGCAGCAGGGAGAGAGCGCTGTGCATTGTAAGGCGTAATGCGAACCGAGGGCTCCTGCTTCGTGCCAGAGGAAACGTGATTCAGAAACAATTTGAGGGCAACTGCAAGGTGATGTGGCCCAGAGAACCAGAAGCTATTGAAACTTTAAACATCATTTCTGGACAGTATAATATGTTCTGCAGGGCAGCTTGAAAAAAACAGGAAAACCCTCCTTGACCAATCCTTGGAGAATTCGAAGTCTTTAAATATCATCTGGAGCAAATGTTCCTTAAAGAGCCCATGCAAGACCACAGTGTTGAGCTGGAGGTACCTTCATCCCATGTCCCCCGCCCTCGAGAAAGCCGGGGCCATGGGAGGGGATGGACTTGCCCGGGGACTCATACCCCCTGGCTGTAGATCGGGGCCTCCTGACTTTCCCCAATCCATAGCAGGTTTTCTCTGCCAATGGCCAGCTCGAGCCACTCTCTCCTTTCTAATGTCGAGCCATTGAAAGGTGAATTTTCAAGGGAGAAAACCTGTCAAGATTTTTTTTTTAAAGAAAAACAGCTGCCCTATCTATCCTTGCCCAGTCAGTTCAGTCCTGTGACCTTTGTACGTCTTTCTCCCCTCTGGGTGGCGTGTTCCTTGAAGGCGCCTGAGCATCGCTTCTGGAACAGAGCTGGCACCCGACAAGTGTGGAAGGAAGTGTGGGAGAGAGGGCAGGAGGCAGGCCAGGGGGAGGGAGGGACAGTGAGAGAAGCATGGCGGAAGACGGTTTTCAGTTTTGAGCTTTTACGTAAAGAAAAGGGAAGTGATTAGCATTCCACAAACCGATGTGGTCAGAGATAAAGATAAAGGTAATTTGTATTTATCGAATGGCTTTTAACATCTCAGGTTCTGTTCACCAGATTATCACTAAGAAATTATGTTTCAGCTATGCCCTATTCACAATTCATAGTGAAATATATCAAGGTTATTGGTAAATTCAGGCTTCAGATATCAACGACTAAGCAACTGCTGCTCTTTTGTGGGATCCGGAACACATTATTTTTTCTGCATCTTAATCATAACATCCAATCTTTTCTGCTGTGTTCATTCAACAGGAATGGGCACATCATTCATCGGGATATGTGAAATGAATTTTATAAAAATTCTAGTTTTTTTAAATAAACTTTTAAAAAATTTAGAACAGTTCAGATTTACTGAAAGTTTGAAAGATAGTGCAATGAGTTCCCATATACCCTTATGCAGTTTTCCCCATTACTAATATTTTACATTAGTTTAGTACATTGGTTACAATTAACGAACAATGTTGATACATTATCATTAGCTAATGTCCATACTACATGCTGATTTTCTTAATTTTTTGCCTAATATCATTTTTCTATCCCAGGATCCCATCCAGGATACCATATTGCATTTAATTATCATGTCTCATTAGGCTCTCTTGGCTCTGACAGTTCTCATTTTAATAGAAGTAAATAAAAATATGTTGGGTATACCTAAAAGTAGTAAATAAGTTTTTCTCCCCAACACCTGGGCCTGTACTTGTAAGCACATTTTCCACAAATGTGAAGTTTTAAACATGTTCACTCTGTTATGGATAAGCTAATGGCTATATCGCTCAAAGGAGATAAACACTTAATACTACACCCGAAGGTAATAAGCCTATTCTAGAAAGTACAGAAAATTTTGAGCATGTTGGTAAGAAGTGGTGAACAATGTATACAGCCGGTGATGTAACAGTTAATGTACCTTTGGTTGTAAGCAGTCAGAATACGAGGATTGCTGCCACTGATCATTGGGATGGGAAGCACCTCCAGTGTGCCCAGCTCCTGATTAGCGTGCATGCTCAGCCCCTGCCAGACCACAGAGACCCGGAAACACTGACTGGGAGTGAGTGGAGGCCAAAGCAGCGAGAGACTGACTGTCTCATTCCTGCACAGATGGAATGATCTTTATAGCCCAGTCCTTTCTTGCTTGCTCAGAGTGCTACTTAGCTTGTTGAAGGAAATACATAACTGAAAGCTGTTTAAATTAAGTGGTGTTTATAAGCAGTTTCTTTCCATATTGTCTACTCCTCGAATAAAGCACTCCTGCAGAGCCAATTGGAGTATTTCCTAGGGACTTTTTTTTTTTTTTTTTTTTACCAAGGAGCCAGAACTAGCAAGGAAAGCCATTTTCCTACACTACTTCCAGTGTGTGAAGATGGAAGCCTGGAAGTATCAGCAAGGAGAAAGGAAGTTTATAATAGAAGCAAATGAAGTCGGCACACAGAGAAAATCAGACAAGAGAAGCAGAAATGAAACATACCAATATCAGCGTCAAGCATTCAGAACACTGGGTTTCAGTTGCTCCTGAAGCAGCCCCGTCATTGTTTTTTTTCCAAAATCCTGTCCCATTCCCCCGTGTTATTGTCACTTTTCACCCTTGTAGAAGATTTCTCTCATCTACAACCAAAGGAGTCCCGACTAATACATTTAGTAAATATACAAACTACTTAGGCATCTTGTTTTATATTATTCTTTCACATATCATGCAGATTTTTTTCCCTTCCAATGTTTATCACATTTTGTAATTATGTATTTATTAAATGTCATTTCCCCATTACATCACGTATAATACTAGAGTCAGGACCGTGCCTTTCTGGCTCACTGCTAAATACATAGCACCTAGCATTATGCTTAGAACAGGGTAAGTATTTAATAAATAGTGATGGGTGAATGAATGAGTGAATCAATAAAGGAACTATACTTTATATCCCAGTTATTTTAACTGTTGAAAGCAATAATGAACTTTCAATAACTTCCATAAAAATTTAATCAGGTAAGGGTGAGGGAGTAGTTCTCAGTGCCTAAGAATTTAGATGACTGGTGCTTATGGATAAGCCATTCAGATTTAACATACTGGGTTATTTAATTGGGTTATTGTGTCATGTAGTTTGTAGGATTTGGGGTTGTCGATATCTCCACTGTATTTTATGCCTTGATTTTGAAAATGAAATCTTCGGTCTTGGGTGGGATCATCGTAGCCAATTAAAATGAGGATAATTGCAATTTGGATCTAATGCAACAATGATAGAATTCTGTCTGTCTCACAGGGGCATTGGTTAGCCAAATTAAAAATGAGATCGTTCCCTAAATAGTACTTTATTTAAAAAAAGCACTGTAAAAGTGTGAGAGAATAGCACTTTCACATGAAATACACCATCACCTCTAAAAGCTAAATTGGTAAAATTGAATCTGCATGGATGAGACAAGATTTCTGCAGAAGTCTCTTTAGGGTACAGTATATTTTCCAAACCAAAGAGGAAAGAGTAGAAATCTAATTGAAAGGCTTGGTCCAGGGCATAGAAAGAAATACAAGACAAAAATTTTGCAAGCGTCCTGAAAGGAAAGTTGTGTGTTAGTTTCCTAGAACTGTAGTAACAACCACAAACTGAGTGGCTGAAACAACAGAAATTTATTGTCTCACAGTTCTGGAGGCTAGAAGTCTGAGATCAAGATGTCGACAGGCTTTGTTCCTTCCGATGGCTCTAAGGAAGAATCTGTAGCATGACTCTCTCCTGGCTTCTGGTGGTGTGCTGGCAACCTATGTCATTCTCTGGTTTGTAGAAGCATCGCCCAGACCTCTACCTTCATCTTCAAGCGGCGTTCCCCTTGTGTATGTGTTGTATCGAATTAGGGTCCACCCTAATAATCTCATCTTAACTTGGTTATTTGCAAGAATCCTATTTCCAAATAAAGTCATAGTCTGAGGAACTAGAGTGAGGACTACAACATAGGAATTTGGGGAGAACACAGTTCAACTCATAGCAAGATGAGCCCACAGAGAAAGGATGCTTTGCTTGGATATTTAAAAACAGGGAGAGCTAAAGAAAGGACATATTTATTACTCCTGCGTGGTCCAGGAGCAAGGGTGCTCAGATGGGCTGGGCTTAGCATTGACAGGTCTATTTCTAAGGCAGAGATGAAGAATCATCTTTCTCTCGCCCCAGCTCTGACCCTATGCTTACAAAGCAAAATTCTGGAAACTTTTCTAGTGTTCCCACTAGGGGAGAACACAACTCACCTGATGGCACAGGCATTCTTATCCTTTCTGGAATGTTAATTCTCAGTGTAAGTTGTCTCATTATGTATCTTCTAAGTCAGTTTCTGTGAACTCGATTTAAGGTAAAAATCAGTCCTCTGAGCTCAGTACATCTAAAGGCTATGGTCGGATCCACTTTCTGGACACGTCACACCCATCTATACAACCTGGATGATATAGTCACCTTGTTTCCTCAACACTAATGATAATGGAGTACAACGTTTAATGCAGTTTAAATCATATTTACTAATATGTGCTCATTATTTGTACATATGACTATTCTTAGATATATATCTCATTCATATCTGTATTTCCAAAGCTTATAAAAATGTTCAGTATATAATAGGAGCTGAGAAATTTTTTCTAATATAATAAATGTGCTAAAAAGAGCATAGTTCCTCTAAATTACTGCTTACATAACTTTCGTTAAATGTGAAAAAAAATATATGCTGCCTTGCTTATGCTGACGATTTTGAGTTATCTCTAGTCATTGCACCAGCATTTGGTTTTCTTGCTTTGAATTCCTTCTTTGTTTTTCAAAAAAGTTCCCAACCTCTTAATCTAGATAGATGCCTTAGGAAGGAGCCTAAAGAAGTTGCCACATTTTATGTTCCCACAGCACTCTGACCTTTCTTCTCCTTTATTAAAACCCATCCCACCTATAACTTATTTTAATAGCTTCGTCGAGATATAATTGGCTTAAATAACCTGGACATGTATAGTACAATTTGATATCTTTGGCACATGTATATACTGATGAAACCATCATCACCATCAAGATACTGGCTTATCCATCGCCCACAAAAATTTGTTTGCACTCCTTGTAATCTGGCTCTCCTGCCCGTCCTCATTCCTGCTCCCATCTGGTGGTCTTTCTCTCAGTATAGGTTAGTTTACATTTTCTAAAATTTTGTACACAAGTCTGTACTTTTTTTGGTCTGTCTTTTTGCATTTAGGATAACTATTTTGAGACTTATCTATGTTGTTAAGTGTGTCAATCATTCATTCTTTTATTTGTGAGTAGTACTTTTTGCATAGATGTACCATAATTTGTTTATCCATTTACCTGTTGGTAGACATTTAGGTTGTTTTCTGCACTTGGCTGTTACAAATGAGGTTTCTGTGAATACTTGGTGTACAAGTCTTTTTATGGATATGTGGTTTCATTAATATTCAGTAAACACGCAAGAGTAGAATAGCCTAATTATACAGTAGCTACATATTTAAGAAAATGCCAAGTTCTTTTGCAAAATGGTTGTCCTATTTTACAACCACACCAGCATTGTAGGAGAGTTCAAGTTCCTCCATATCCTTGCCAACACTTGATGTGATCAGTCTTTTTCATTTTAGCCACCTCAGTAGGTATCTCGTTGTGGTTTTAATTTGCATTTCCCTGATGACTAATGATATTTAGTTTATGGCTATGCTTCTAAAATTTAATTTCTTATGGAAATGTAAAAATTTACTTATACATATGGAATTTAAAAATTCTATTTGGTATTCTTAAGATAGATGCCTAATTCTGAATGAAAATATTAGTTGTTTTACTATGTCTTCTGAAGTGTAACGTCAAATAGGAAAATCTGTTTCTTTTGCTTTCTTATGTAGTTCATAGGACTTTCTAGGAAAATAACATGCTTTTAGTGTAACGTTTAAGAACTCTTTAATGAACCTATAAATGTAAAGACTTTCTCCTATTTCAATCTAAATGTTTTATAGTTTTATTTTTTAAATTAAGATATAAAATTCATTTCGAGTTCATTTTTGTGCACGGTGAGATATATTGATTGAAGGTTAGTTTTTTGCTTATGATTTTCCAATTTCTTGGATAAAATGTCTTTCTCCACTGTATTTCTTTTGTGCTTTGTGGAAAAATAAATTATTCATATATGCAGGGGTCTATTTCTGACCCACTCTCCTAGTCTATTAATATATTTGTACGTCTTTGCATCAATATTACACTGCTGTAATAACTCTAACTTTACAACAAGTTTTAAAATCAGGTAGTGTTAGTCTTCCTACTTTAACAAGATTTTTTAAGTTGTTTTGGCTCTTTTGTATCCTTTGCATCTCTATTGAATTTTAAAATCTTCTCCATTTCACAAACAAAAATTCTGCCTGTTTTTAATTGCGATTGCATTGAATCTAGATCAATTTGGGAAAATTAACATTTTAACAACATTCCATTTTCCAGTTTATGTACTCAGTATATCTCTGGATTTTTTTAGGTCTCTTAAATTTTCTGTCAGCAATGTTTTTGAAGTTTCACTATACAGACCTTGCCTATCTTTTGTCAGATTTATTCCTAAGTATTTTATATTTTGATGATATTGTATTTTTTACTTCAATTTCTGATTGTTTATTGCTTATATATAGAAATACAATGGATTTTTGTATATTTTTCTTGTAGATTTTTTTTTTTTGTATATGTCATCAAATACTCTACCTAGATAGTTACGATGTCTGTGAATAAGGAAAGCTTTACTTTTTTTCCCACTCTGGATGCTTTTTATTTCTTTTCCTGGTCTTACTTCACTGGATAGAATTTTTAGGATGATGTTGGATCAAAGTTGTGAAAGTTCTGAATAACACTGAGGGCTGTGTGACTGATCTCATCAACTTAGCTTCCTCAAAGCCTCCTGGTTCTTGCTTTCCAGATATTCATTATAAAGCCCTGGTTCTGTATTTGGCAATAATGTGGGCATAATAGATCTCCTTAAATGTCTGCTTCTGTGTCAGGTATTCTGTTCAGTAGCCTCTGCATATTACACTATTTCATCTTCAAAAAAGCTGCATAGAGAGAGAGCTTGCACAATGCCTACCACTTATCATGGGGCCTGAAGCTTATTAGGTACTCGAAAAATATTTACTTAAGAGATGAATGAATATTTGTGTTGCTATCTCTATTTCCTATGAGAAAATAGGTCATTAGAGAGGTTAAGTAACAGACTCAAGAACAGTGGTAAAACCAGGATACATATGAAATCTCTTTGAATTCAGACCCTATGGTGACAGCCTTGCCTCAGTTTCCATCTTCATTACCTAGATAACTCTGTTGCTGAGTCATCTGTTGCCCACAGCCCAATGCTCTCAATGATGATATCATAACTCTATGAGGATAATATGGAAGCCGCTATTCACACCCATTTTTTAGCTGAGGGTTGTGCCCACATTGCAACCAACAAGTTGATGTTAAAGGAGGATTTACGTCAGATGAGTGTATATTTGTATGAGTATGCTTAAATGTTTATTTATCCTCTGAGAAGCTAGGTAAGTATTTTTCGAAGGCTATTCAGTTACCATTAGAAGACTGAGAATAGGTGCGAGAGGATGGGGATACTGTGGCATTCCCCCACTTCAATCAAGGCGACATTTTTATCTGTATTATATATTAAAATGATACTTCAGATTTTACTTTGAAGGTAATGGATGGATGGATAGATTTTAGATAAGTGGATAGATAATTGCAACAATAAAACATTTACAAAATTTCTGCCTTAAGGATAGCCCCGGATTTATTTTTTTAGGAATTCTTCAAATAAAATGTAAAAAATATGGAATCGAGTTCTATGACTGACTCAGTAAAAATAAAACCAGCATTATGTACAATTAATTATTAATCGAATGCCTCTTTTCAAAAATATTTGTAACAGGCTCTACTCCACCCCTCAGCCTACCCCATCTCAGTCCACAAGGAATAGCTTGTCACTTGTCATTACCACAATAAGACAGGTGAGAAACTTAGCCCTTCCTCTAGGGTATGACTACCTTAAAAAAAATTTCTTTAAGCTTCTGAAGGAAGCTGTGAGAAAATGCATGAATCGAGGTCAGGTTTACATTTCTGCTGTCACCAATCAGCTAATTGTTGAGACTCAGTTATCCTCATTGCTAGTTATTAAATCATTAAGGGTCAAAAGTCGATTCATCCTCACAGTGATCAGTGCAATTCAATTTTGTTTTTCAAATGATGAATAAAATATTTGAAACTACAAGATCTTAATATATCTAACAAATTATCACTTTTTTAGAAGGAGCTCACAGCAGAGCCATAATTGATAACTTTAGAAATAATTCTTGTCTACAGCCATGCCACCCTGAACAAACCTGATCCCGTCTGATCTTGGAAGCTAAGCAGGGTCGGGCCTGGTTAGTACTTGGATGGGAGACCACTTAGGAAGACCAGGTGCTGTAGGTGTAAAAAATAAAAAATAAGGGATTGTAAACTGACAAGGTCTTTGCAATCTGTGAAGTCAACCAAGGGTTGCCTCACCTAAAATAATAATAATAATAATTCTTTGTTTACAGATACCAAGCATCTTCGCTAACAATACATACTTAATGACTTTATATATTAACAGCCTCAAGTTCATTACTAACGAAACAGAGAGGTACACTGAATTTCATCATGCCTCATAGTAAGATGTATAGGTTAAATTGCTTTCAGCAACGAGTTTCAGAAACCCACTTCTATTTACCTTAAATAATAAGAAAGTATATTATTTCTCATGAGAAGAACTCTAGAATAATGCAGTGGATACAATATCTCACTCATCATAGAGCCTTTCTCAGCTCAATCTCCAGAGAATCTGCCCATGGTGCCCTAAGTCATCTGTTGAATATAATGAATTGACTTTTCTCCTATGCATGTAGAACAGTACTATAACAACCACCCTTGAGAGAATTGAGAAAATAGCCACATACATCATTTTCTTCATTCAGCAGTTCCAAAGAAGAGCCCCAGTTGAAGAAGGCTGAATAGTCTGGCTTCTCCCCATCCCAAAATGACTTCCTTTGTGACCGATTGCAAGTCACATTAGCAGTTCCTAGCATTGCATTCAAACATGACAAATTTTAGGGGGGGAAACAGCCTCTTCCCTTTGACTGTTTCTTAGAAATAAGGACATAAGAAGCCCCCGTAACACTTTCCTCTACATCTTATTGATCCCATGGTAAATTCATTGAATCTAAAATACGTTTGCATAATGAGCTCCCAGGGAGAATCAAACATCTCTTGCAGTTCACTAAATCCTCAGGTGCCACTACTTTTCTCAGAATGGTGTGTATATAGGCTATAAACCAGTGCTATGAAATGAAAAATGTGCCACAACTATTATTTTTGAGTATATTAGCAATAAACATGCCTCTGAATACAAAGTCTAAGGTTCATTACAAGATAGTACAATTTGTGCGTTTTTTACTTTTGCCAATATGCAGTTGCTGCAGCTGCATATGACTTAAACCACAAGGACATCAATATACTGAAAGGTTTAAGCGCAACTAAAAAAAGAAAATTCCAGAATTTGAGATTAGAAGTCCTCTTTAAAAGTTGGCAGCAGTGACTCAATTCTTATACCTTGTTAAACCGTGTGTATATTACAAGAGATTCGTGATTTTTGATTTCCGTCCATGTATGGAATATATATGTATACTTCCATCTCCCCACTTAAGCTAACGATGTCTCAAATGGAATTAAGGTGCAGATAAGAGAACCTGCTCAACTTACTTTAGAGAGAAGAGGATTCATGGCAGAATGTCAACTGGATTATAGTTTTCTTTGAAGAATTGAACAGAAAGACTCTCGCTAGAGCAGAAGCAGGCCAATTCAGAGACTCTTGTTATCAGCGAGCCAATTATTGAATTGAGAAATTGCTGCTACTACTGCCAGCTCCAAAAAATCAAAATGGTATTTGTATATGTGGACTTTCTTAATGTTACATTGTTCTACCTGCCTCGATATCTGGAGATTAAGGTACAATCCTATTCCTCTACTTCTAATCTGTAACTGCTGTAAATCAGAGGTGGATCTAGTCCCAGTTTTTTTCCTTTAACTTTTTAAAATGTAATGTCTCCTAATATATCTCATTCTAGAGTCAGAACCAAAATGAAGTTATATAGAATTCTCTCCATCAAAATTAGTTTAAACTTAAACATCCTCTGGTTTTTCTCAACATTAAGTGACTTTTCTCTTACGGACATAAAATTTCTTGCTCTCTTAGTGTATATCTTTCCATAATCCTTATCAACTTCTCCTCCACCCTCTCTGCCTGACAGAAAAAAAAATACAGAGGCGAAGTGTCGGGTGGAGGGACAGTGTTTTCTTTCCAGTGCTCTTTGCGGTTCTTAATTTCCTTGTCTTCACATAAACATGGAAAAGGATTTTTTCCGTATACCAAAAGCATGGCATTTTAATTGCGCCTCTTTCCATTTAGAAGGTATCAATTCTATAGCCTCTAAAAGACAAGAAAAAGTATTTCCAACTTCCAAAGCTAGTTCCAACTGCTCACGCTCGGGCTATAGATTATGACATTTTAAAACACAGCACTTTATTTAAGAACCAGAGTTGTCCCTAGAAACACAAATATGTCTTTGCCTGTCTTCTGAAAACATGGTATATAATGCAACAATATTTATCATTAATAAGTTTTTTAGAGGGAGAAATAAAAGGATTCTATTCCAGCTAAGAAATCTGCTACTGCCGATTGTGGGCAAATCTTGTTCTAGAGTTGCTATGATTATTAAAGCATTATCTTGACAAACCCCTAGAGACTTAAACAGTTTAGAGTTGCCTGACTCCAAAGGACCAGGGATTAGGCAGTATCTAAGATTCAGCCTGTATTACTACCGCCCTAATGTTTATGATTGCTTTAAAGCAGTAAGCATGTAGGAAATAGACTGGATTTATTGACTAGATAAAAAAATAACTTGCTTTATCATTTGTGTGCAACCGAATACTTTTGGTATGCCTGACTAGCCTTGAAATGTATGCTTTTAAATACTTAGCCCAGCTTAATGCTACTTTTCTATTGAATTTGTACTCTGATATATATGGATAATGAGTTACAAAAGAAAAAAGTAAGCTTTTGTTCATGTCATAGGTGAGCACAAAGAGTTTCTGTCTCTTTTGATACATCAGGGTTTAAAAACTATGTTTCTCACATACCCTTTTTTAAAAATGATGAAAAATCATTAAATTTAATAATTCAAGATGGAGATAACATAGTATTAATGTAATGATATTAAGTGTATGAAGCAGAAGTGCATATAGCCTAAATGATCATTGTAGATTTAGTAACAATAGAGAGCAAGCAGCAAAATTTACTCATGAGAGTATAAACACATACTCTCACACACAATCATTTAACAATTATAATCTAGGTTTACAGTTGTAGAATATGTTAACAACATTTTAGAAGTTAATCAACTAAAATTTTCTTATATTTAAGAGTAGCTTAAAATTAAGTTATTGGAATAACATAAAAAATCGAAATCAGTTTTCTCATGTAGATACATAAATCAGTTTGAAGATGATCTGGGAAATAGTCTATGCATATTAATAATAAAAATATCCACAAAATATCCAGCCCAACAAAAAATGTTGAAAGCACACATAAGAACATAAAAAAAAAAAACCTTTAGTAAGAAATTTAAAAATGAAGAAAAGGAGAGCCATATTCTGTCTCCACATGAGAAAATTGGCTTTTATAGATGTTCATTCTTCTTAAATTTTATTCACCAGGAATATGAAGCAGGACAACTAGTTTAAATATATATATATGTGTATATAATATATATATATGTATACATATATATACATTTATATATGTATATATATAAAATCTTAACTCATTTTATGTCACAATTAACCCTAAGTTAATATAATATTAAATACAAAGAGAGAAATTCTGAAAGAACTAGTAAAAGAAATAACCTTCTTGAAATATGTGAGGTACACAAGGCCAAAAAAAAAAAGTAAATAAATAACAAAATAAAAAATGATTTATAATGCAAATATGAGGAAAACATTTAGAGCCAATATTAAGCATAATACTTTAATATTTTATATATCCTTAAAAATATTTCCAAAGTTCCTTAGATCAAATGGGGGAAAAAAAACAAAATGAAGAACAAATTTTAAAATATCCAATGCATGTGTGAACGCAAATTTAACTCCACATGAAATTTATAAAAGTTTAAGAGTTACCATTCTTTGCCTGTCATTTTAGTAGAGATTAGAAACACCTGGCATGGTGAATGTGTGAGCAGATAAAAACTCTTGTACACCACCTAAATAAGTTGAAAATAGTTTATTTGGGGAGAAAATTGACAATGTTCACATAAGCCCTCAAACTTGTTTAGATTATTGCCCTAGTAATCTTACTGGGGGAAAAAAAATGTATCCTGAAAAATAACCAGAAATATGATGATATATTTATGTTCGATAATTTCATGAGAAGCCAGGAAATATATAAATGCCCAGGAAGAAAAAAGTAGTTAAGTAAATTATGAAAATCACTACATGCGATATACTACTGGATTTAAGAATTCTGGTTTCAGAAATGTGAAGAATGTGACCAAGGAAAAGGCAGTAACGAATGAGCTATGTGCGTGTTTGTTAAAGCACTCTGTCCCAGGGGAGGTCTGCATTAGACTGACTCAACATATCAGAACAATAGCAACTTTTATTGCTGGGCGATGGGATTATGAGGGATTTTTATTTTTTAAACTATTTATATGTTCTCAATATTTGTCTAGAACATATATTCTTTTAAAAAAAATTCCGAAAGTAACAATTTAAAATATAACTGTTATCTGTACATTTTGGATTTAGAGTGCATCTTTATATCTTTATATAGTAGAGTAATAGGATCCCTATTTGTCAGAATTGGTCTCATGATTATTTTAAAATAAGTTCTCACAACTTGGAGGGTCTCTATTTTGCTGCAAGAATTAAATATATCTCGCATATCAGTCAGTTGTACAAGGATATTTTATTCATAGTGATTTTCCCAGTTTTTGGACTATTTCAGATCTCTTGGTGATGTACCTGGATACATTAGAGCAGAGGGCAGGGAGGTGGCCCTTGCAATGAAACAAGCTGGGTCCAGATCTTGTCTCTGTCAGTTGCCAATTGATTGCCCCTAGGAAATTTACTTATCCTCACCACGCTTTTGCATTCTGATAAGTAAAATTGGGATAATAACCCTTACTAGATGGGATTATTTTAAGGGTAATATAATATATTTAAATAAGATATTGTAAGTGTTCAACAAATACGAACAATTATTTTTACTTTCAAGGGTACGAATAGACCTTAATGTCTGAAAAACTGTTGTAATTAACACTATATTCAGCTTCAGTTATAATTACTACATAGTATAAATCTACTCACAAAACCATTGACTAAGCGCTGAAACTGGGCACCAAGCCTGTTTGTGGTGCGTGAGCTTTGTAGTTTCTGCTACCACCTTGGTGAGAAACTTTTTTTTATTTGTATTTTTTGAGAATACCTGAAGTGAGCCCAGCTCTTGCTGGCAGGTGGGGTGCAGAGGGCAGGCAAGGCACACCACCGTAGACCACACTGTGGAAGTGGACTCTCAGAAACTTCTTGTTGGAGAGGGGGTGCTGAAGCGTTGGGTTCTCACCATTAAAAGGAAAAAAACGCAGTGAACAATATCATGCTAAGGCCAAGTAGTTTCTTTAAAAAAAAAAAAAAGCCTATAATGTATAATTGATATACAAATAACATCACACATTTAATGTGTACAATATGATGAGCTTAGGTATATACAAACACCTGTGATACCATCACCACAATCCAGGGACTAGACACATCCAAAAGAATTGAAATCAAGATCTAGAAGAGGGATGCGCACGCCCATATCTACAGCAGCATTATTCACAATAGCCAAGGTATGGAAACAATGCAAGTGTCCACTGACAGATGAACAGATAAAGAAAATGCGATCTATGTAAGGTGTGTATGTGTGTGTGTGTGTAAATTATATATATAAAATGGAATATTATTCAGCCTTAAAAAATAAGGAAATCCTGTCATTTGTGACAATGCGATTGAACCTAAAGGACATGGTAAGTGAAATAAGTCAGTCACAGGACCAGTACTGCATGATTCCTCTTATACGATGTATCTAAAATAGTCAAACTCATAGAAGCAGAAAATACAACCGTGGCTGCCAGGGCCTGGGAGGTGGTGGAAGTAGGAAGCCGTTGCTGCCTGGGTACAGCCTCTCAGTTGTGCTACATAAATAAGTTCGAGAGACCTGACCTGCTGTATAACATAAGACCTGTAGTTCACATGCTACCATACGGTACTGTAAACTTCAAGACCAAGTGCTTTCTAAGAGCAGACCTCCATGGCTTAAAGTAAAGGATTCCGTGGCCTACTTGAATGCTGCGTCTGAATGAGAAATCTAAGGAGGGCAGCAGCAGCTCTGTTCCTCCTGCCCAGTGAGGCAGCGCACACAGTGCTGTGCTTGGGGCATCTGAGAGAGAGGGGAAGAAGGAACCTCAGGGAACAAATAGGCACTGTCTTTCTTTAAGATGGACTGTAACTGGAAACAGCCTTCAGCCAAGGTCAGGGTCAAGAGTAATAGAATCCTGGCAAAAAGTACTAGTTTATCTTCTCCCAATGAACTGCTGCCAAACCATATACACAGTGTCGCACAGCGCCGGAGAGTGTCTGATGCATCTCCAGAGCAATTTATGAGGACTTCTGTTGTGAAGATAGTTTCTTAGGTAACAAAGTAAAAACATGTATGGACGAGCTCTCATTTATCAGTGCCATGGATTCCTGTAAGAATTAAACAGCAAGAATTTTGATATTTTTCTCCTGAGCAAAGCATCTTCTTCAAAGGGACAGATCGGGTGGGGGCCCTTTGAAAATGATGTGTGCCCGACCGATTCAGTAAAGGTCTGTCTGGCATCCGTGTCAGTTATTCAGAAGTCCTGGCCCCAAGCTTCCAGTTCCTGCTCTAATAGAGAAGGGACGACAGCAGCGGCAGGCCTGGGTGAAACTCTTTGTCGTGGCTCATGGAGCCCCTTGGCTGGGGACGGAGCACTGTTTTACTTTGCTTATTCCAATCACCTTCAGATGTCCCTGTTTCTCAAACTTCATTCAGCTGCTCCGATGGTTGAAGCTGTTGGACTAGAAATTCTAGATGGCATTTAGACTAGAAATTCTTTGCTTTTAAAAACAATCTTTTTAGTTCTGTAACATGAGTTGGTCCCATGTTTCCATAGAATAATTTTTGTCAGCAGGGAATGGCCAGTAAGTTGCCTAGCAACCCAGAATTCTAAAGGGGAGCAATTCCAAACCCAGGGGACTCTGAAATGGGCATACAGGAGGCAAAGCCAGTATGTGCCAACGGAAGCACTTTCTGGGTGGCTTAAAATAATTATTTAATACAAAAAAAATATTTTCTCTTCTATTAAGATAACCCCTTTATATCCCCCCATGATAGTATTTAAGAGCATATATTTTTATTATAAAATAATACATTTTTCATAGATAACAGAATTAGAGTAAAAAGCTTCTACTTTATCAAGATATAAATAACCTAAATTTAAATCTAAATCAAATTATAGGGATAACAGTTACATTTTAGACTGTTACTTTTCAGGGGTTTTTTTTTCTTTAAAGTAATACATGTTCTTGACAAAGAAATTGAAAACATATAAGTAATATTAAAAATTTGCTCATAATTCCAACACCTAGCAATGAAAGTTGTTATTGTTTTCATATATTCCATTTTGGTCCAATATAGACATCCCTCCCAATAGAGTGCTTTCATAAAATTATACACAATTCTCTTTTTATTAAATTTATTAGGGTGACAGTTAATAAAATAACATAGGTTTCAATTGTACAGTTCAATAATACATCATCTGTACGTTGCATTATGCATTCCCTATCCAAAGTCAAATCTCCTTCTATCACCATAGATTTGTATGCAATTCTTTTGTTGCTGCCTTTTTCATTAGTCACATCTTTAAAATTTTGGAAAACATCATTTTTAAAATTAGTAATATATTTTATTTTATTCATATTCCATAATATGGTAGGTACCCATGAAACAAGTAAATAAAAAGCTTTGAGACTCTTGATCTAGTTTGTCGAAGTGGTAATTCCCAGTGATTTAGTTGCCATTCTGAAAATATAGAAAATATGTCTTAGTACAATTAAAGGACTTTTCTCTAAGCAGAAGACACAAAGGCCAGGGGAAATAATCGACTACTTACCCTCATCCAGCCAGCCCCGCCCACAAGCCAGGTTACGCTTAGAAATCTATTAGGCAAACTCTGTGTGCAAAACTCATATAGGATCACCCTTGCATATTGAAGTAATAAGCCAGGTAAAATCACCTTTGTATGGAAAAAGAGAGGGGAGCCTGCAGATGGGTTCGAGGTTAACAGTCACAGATTTGGCTGCTTGATTATGTCACCAGGCTCTGGGCTTAGCGTTTCTACCTGCTCCGGCATCCTGAGCCTGGCTCGGAGCCTCATGCTCACCGAAAGTCCACATTTGGAAGCCATTTGCTTTTACAAAACGTTTACTATTCCAACCCCTGACAGTTGTTGTTACTGGGGTCATTACTGACGGAGTCCAGAGGGACTGGTATGTGGAGATGTATGTGTGGGAGGGGACAGAGACAGAAAACAAATGCATATCTGCCACTAGTGTTATTCTACCTATTCTGAAATATTGCCTTTCTTATCACATCTCGTAATTTATGAGTTTCAAAAAGAAGCAGCCAAAGGCAGTATTCTGTTTCCCCAAAAAGACAATACATTTTTTTTTTTTTACTTTTGTGGGGAATTCTCCAACTATAACACATTTATAGTTGCCAGAAACAATCCCAAGCTGATTATTGCTTTGCAGATTGTTCGTGATGTGTGTATCTTGAGGAATTATCCTGTGAGAGGGTACGTGTGACTAATAAGAACTAAACTAACCTTCGGGGAGTTCCGAGTTTGGTGAATCACCTCATCAAATCTTTTTCATGGATGAGGCCCTCTGTGTTTGTGGAATCGAGACAAACAGGGCCCACTTGCCTAAACTTCTGTTGTTATTAATTTTAAAGTACTTATTTCACTCTTTTTTTTCTATTTATAAAATGAATTCTTGCAAATTGTAAAAAAGAAAACAAGAAAAAATAATATTTTTGTATATTCCACAACCTAAGACAACCGCTGTTAACACTTTGGGTATTTTTCATTGCTCTAGGCACTTAAAAATAAAATAATCATGCTTCATTAACTTTAAGGTGTTTTGATCATGTGACACCACTGGTATGTACCATCCAGAAAATCTATTACACCATGCTTTTTTTAAAAAATTACCTTTTTATTTGTACCACTTAAGTAGATACATAGAAATATAATTCGAGTGTTTTTTTGATTAACATAAAATAAAATTGACATTTTGGAGTATACAGCTCTATACTTTAACCACATGTATAGATTTGTGTAACCGTCACCACAGTTGGGATACAGAACTCCTCTGTCACCCCCAAAAAACTTCCTGTGCTTCCCCTTTTCAGTCAGACCTTCTCACATCCAATCTCTGGAAGTTACTGATTTGTTTTGCCACTATAGTTTTGCTTTTTCTAGAATGTCACATAGATGGAATCATAGAAGTATGTTGTCTTTGAGACCAACTTCTTTTATTCATTACAATGCCTTTGAAAAATCGTCTGTGTATTTGTGTGTATCAATTGCTTAATTCTTTTTTTTTTTTGATGAGTAATAGGCCACTGTGAAGATATACAATAGTTTGTTATCCATTCATCATGAAGGATATATAGCTGTTTCCAGCTTTCTGAGATTATGAAGAGAGCTGCTGTAAACATTTATATGCAGGTTTTGTGTGAACATAAGTTTTCAGTTCTCTAGTTTAAGGGCTCTGGATTGAGACTGTTATTTCATACAGTAAGTCCATGTTCATAAGAAACTGCCAAACTCTTCTCCAGAGTACATTATAAACTTCTGTATTTCCACTAGCAATATATAAAATTCTAGTTGCTCCCCATACTTGCTGGTACTTGGTATTGTCAGTTTTTAAAAAATAATTATTGTTTCAGATAACTCTCAGAGGTATATATCTCATCTTAGTTTTAATTTGCTTTTCCCTGATGGATAATAATGTTAAGTGGCTTTTTCTGTGTTTATTTGCCATTGATATAATTTATTTTCTGAAGTCTTTTGTTCATTTTTAATTGCGTTATTTGTTTTCTTTGTGTTGAGTTTTGAGAGTTCTTTATATATTATGGCTCTAAGTCATCTGCTTGGATATACGATTTCCAAATATTTTCTTTCAATCTGTGACTTCGCTTTTCATTCTCTAAACAGTCTTTCTAAGAACAAAATTTTAATTTTGATGAAGTTCAACCAGACCAATTTTTTTATTGATTGTGTTTTTTATATCATGTCTAAGTGATTTTAACATTAAATAGAGACCAAACTCCAAGTCGCTAAAATTTTTGCTTACAATTTTATCTAAAAGTTTGATGGTTGTACATTTTATATTTATCCATGGTTCATATTGAGTTAATTTTTGTGAAAAAATTATGTTGAGGGTTTTTTTTTTGCAAATAGATATTAATTGTTCTAACACCATTTGTTGAAAAGATTACTCTTTCTCCATTTAATTTTTTTACCTTGGCTAAAAATTGATTAACCATCTTGATGTGGATCCATTTCTCAACTCTTTATTCTATCCCATTGATTTATATATCTATACTTTTACCAGTTAAGATTATTGTATCATTAGAGTAAGTCTTCTAATTAGATAATATGAATACATCAACTTTCTTCTTTCTTCTTATTTTGACTATTCTCATTCTTGTGCCTTATCATATAAATTTTAGAATCAGCTTGTCTATACAAAAAAAAAATCTTTCTCACTTTGCTTAGAATAGTTGTAAAACTATTGCTAAATCTGGGGAGACTTAACATCTTAACTGAGTCTTCCAATCCATGAACAAATTTTTAGATCTTTGATTTCTTCCATCAGTATTTTGCATTTCTCAGTACGTAGATCTTAGACACGTTTTGTTAAAGTTGTACCTACTTTTTCAGGGGGTAGCTATTGTAAATAGTATTGTATTCTCAATGGTTAAATTCCAAGTATTTATTGCTAGTACTTACAAAAAGAATCAATTTTTTGTGTGCTGTCCTTGTGCTCTGTGACCTCGTTATACTCACCTATTTGTTCTAGCAACCAGTTAGTTTTTTTTCTGATTTTCTACATAGGCAATGTAGTCTTCTGTAAATAAAGATGGTATTATTTCTTTATTTCATAGCTGTAGGATTTTTGTTGCTTTTTTCTTACCTTATCACACTGGCTAAGATTTCTAGTTCTATTTTCAATACAAATGGTGAGAGTAAGCCTTCTTGCCTTGCTTCCTTCCAATTTTAGTGGGAAAAGCATTCAGTTCTTTCATTTTAAGTGAGTTTTGTTGCTAGCATTTTTTTTTTTTGCCATAAAAGGAATTAATGTAAGATTTTCAGGAAACAACCGGAATTTGTATTTCTTCTGAAAGTTGTCAGTTAATGGTCTCATAAGTGAAACAATGAGGAATAGCCGTTATCCAGTTATTTCAACAGGAATAACAACTGAGTTCATGTGCCTGCAAAGACAACTGCCACCACTGCTACCTGGTCTCCAACAATTATAGGATACCAGGAATTTTAAGATGCATTCTGAGTTTTTAAATGTTAAAAAGTGAAAACTGTGCATCTAATAACTGATAACATAGAGCTGATAACATAGGATATTTTTTATAATATGCTTTTAGAAACTTAACCTATTTCATGAGCAGTTTTTCTCAAGTTATAAAAATCTTTACAGAAATATTTTAATAGTACCCAATATTTTATCATAAGCATCTATCAAGTGTTATTCAGTCAGTCTCTTCTACTAAAATTTTATTCTGTTTAAAATGTTTACTATTACATATGATACACTGATAAGCGTTCTTAGTATTGGACTTTGCATTTACAATTATATGCCTCTGAGAATCAACTAGAAGAGGATTTGATCAAAAGATAATTTGTCTAATTTTTAAGCTAATTTTCCTAACAAGGGTATGATTTTTATACCAAGAGAGAGTCAAATGAGTCACGAGAAAATGAACCGATATTGACAATATGAACTTGTATTCTAAGGAGATTTTTGGTTGCTGCATCGTATGAAATAAAATTTAAATGATCAGATTTTTCTTGTCCATCTGCACAAGAGTAGACTACAGGCAAGAGACTATTCTTTATTTTCCCATAAAATTTGATGGCAAGATGAGAAAACAAATCAATTTCATAACAGTCTTCTTGTTAATATATTTCCACTGTGGGGCTATTACTATGAATTGTAGGCTAAAATGGAATGTTCTCTGGATGAAGCATAAGGATTTTATATCTGACACAGAGCAAAGTAATTTAATAGGAAAGAAAACACAATTTTTTAAGTTGTAAAAAATTGTACAATTTTTATTTCTACTCAAATTTGTAAAACTCAATATTCCATTAACTCTATTCCATCACTGTATGGGTAACTATGGGAAAGTTTGTTAACATGTCTTGGATAAGAACATCAGTCATATTGGAGTTAAAACAAATATGTGTTGCAATACAATTTGCTCCAATGTTTAGCTTAGCTTAGAAACAGAAAATGTTAACACAGTAATTTCAAACTGTTGATACTGGTTTGCATTTTGGGGGCCAGCACTGAAATTGATATAAACAAAAACTATTCACGTTGGATTTTTTATTCATTCTGTCTTGTGGTTCAAGCTGCTGGCTGTTTAAATGAGGAAGTAAGAGGAAAGAGATTAGGAATAAGTGACAGCCACATTTATGCATTTCTCAGTAAGTATAATTATAAATTACATAAAAACTGAATAAAGAAATGTACACATTTTTAGAAAGGGAAATATATACAGATGCAAAGTAGTACATAGAGAAAGCCGTTGACTGAGTTAAGAATCTGACACTTAGACAAATTGTGTGACCTAGCATGTTTTCATCTGTGAAGCGGGGATCTCTGGCTAAATTACAAATTTGTGAAAATCGACAGATAATCAGTGGAGAAGTTTCTACTTTGAAGACTTTTATAACATTATAGACAAGTTAAGTATTAAGAAAGGTCAAAAATATTCCTCTTTATAACTTCTGTGATGTTGAACAAATGATTTAACCTTGATAAGCCATGTTCTTTTTATCGGGAATATCAATATTAACCCTATAAAGTTATTTAAGGCTCAAATGAAATAATTTTGTGAAAGTGTAAAAAATGCAGCATAAGGAACCAAGATCAGGACACTTTCAGATGCATTTTCATAAGCGGTACGCTTTATTTGGTCGGTGTAGGTTAGTGGCTTATAAATATTGCCCAACCCCCTCTCCATAGCAACGATGGAAGGCATTTTCATCTAGACTTTACAAATATTACCAAAAGATGATTCAAGAAGGTTCAGAACTCTCTCGTGGAATGTGTCCCAAGAATCATGGAAGCAGTCTCTATAGGTGAAATATATGTATATGCCATGTTTATAGACATTATTCAACTATTTCTAGGCCATGGGGTGATGTTAACAATCAATCCCTCATTCCAGACAGAAATGAATCTTTTTAGAAAAATGACTGCAGTTGTGTTTATGTCCTCATCTTTGTGTAGATTTTCATTTTCTATTACTGAGTATTTCATTAACACCTAGGGATATTCGAAATTTTCCATGATAGTTGTTTTGTCGGCCATGACTATTCTTATTATTCTAGATGACTTTATTTGAACTGATCGATTGATTGAGTTGTCCATAATTCTGTTTGTAATTGTCCTGCATTGATTCTTTCAAGTATAGCCTCATAACCAAAATTTCTAAAACTTTCTTGGTTCCCTTTCTGGCACGATACCCTCATGGAACCTACAAACGAAGGTGATGCAGTATCCTTCACTCAGGCTGCAGTGCTGCAGATGTATATGAGTGAGCAGCCTGGGTAAGGAGGTAAGAGTTGTATTGGCCTCTATGCATTTTGGTTAGAAGAAGAGGTCTCAGCACCCCCTGGAACCTCCTTAACTTAAAAGCTCTGGCATTACATTTTTTTGTCACGAAATCAGACAAATGCACCATCACTTACATCTCCTTGTTGCCTCATTTAACCTTTTAATCTCCATGCACACATAACTCTCAAAAGCTCTTTGTAAATTACAAATCAGCAGACGACTATGAACTGGACTGTTATTACAGTTTGAAAATTAAACCCTCTGTGTCATCCAAGACTTAAAGAAAAATGTTCCACCTTTATTCTGAAGGAAGGTACAAGGCAACCTAAGCAAAACTACATGTGGGCTACGTGAAGGAGTATTAGCCTGGGCTTGTCAAAAGTCCTCCCCCAGGACACCACCTGGAGGCTGAGGGAGCTCAGACAGACAGAGGTGTGTGTGTGATGATTGTGTGTGTGTGTGTGTGTGTGTGTGTGTGTGTGTCCGGGTGCTTGCAGATGCCTCAAGATGAAACGTGATCCTTAAGGACCAGTTAGAGAGAACTGCAAGGAGAGATCACCAATGATGGGGTAGGTTCTCCACAGAACCCACAGAAACATCTAGGAGAGAAAGAAACCAAAGAGTACATCCTACAGTACCAGTCATATAAGGCCTTTCCTGCCATTTACCTCACATCCTTCCAAGGTTCATTTCTGGAGGAATCAAAAGCCTTGGTTCTCAAGCTGTGGAAAGGAAGGTACCAACACGAGGGAGGGGAGTAGAGAACCAGCCCACCACACCTCCCTCTTCACTGCAAGGCCTGGCCTGGAACAGGCCCGGGCTGAGGAAGGGAGAGATTTAAATTTCAGTGAAATTGAGAGTTTTGACTATTATATGTAATCGGACATTTTAATGAATGAAAGAATACAGTTTTGTGACTGGCAGAAAACTGAAGAACTTACATTAATAGGAAACGACCAGAAGAGTCATGGGCTATGTCATGCAAGCGATGGGGAAGAAGTAGCCCTGCAGCGTGCGTGTGACGGGGCAGTGGGTGGGTAGGAGGAACAGGATGGTGTTCTGATTGCTCACTCATGCCCCACTGGTTCAAAGCACTGTCTGAAGCACCAAAGGCTCTAAATGATGCAGAGCGCCCAGGACATTGACTCAACGCTCCCGTCTTTTTTTGCCCCCATGGCATAAGCTCTCAGGGCCCTAAGCACCGTGGATAACAAGCAAGCAAGATTGGAAGAACATATCTGCAAATGAGTGACAAGCATAAGCCTATTGCACTCACCTTCCAGAATGCCTCCTTTACACAGCTACTCTCGCTGGTTTTCTTGCGTTTTCTGTTTTGTTTTGTATTGTTTTTTTCATCGTTTGGTTTTTAAAAAAAACTGTTCGTTGGCCTCAGAGAAATGATTTCTTTTGAAATGATTTCACAGATACCAATGGCAAGACTTCATTTAGATAGAGGAGAAGCTAACCAAACCCCATGGGAACATTCTTCCCAGGACTGTGATTTCTGCTGAAGAAAGGGAGGTGTCTGAGATAAGCAGAGCGGACTGTGCTGGAAGAAAACAAACATGTTTGTTGTTCCCCTGGTGCATATATTTCCTAATATAGTGCAGGACCTTGAGAACTCTGGCTGCCCTGCCCTGGCAGAGAAACTCAGAGCTCTGTCCTGCTGAACCCAGAAGCCTCTGCCCAGCGAGAATTCCCAAGCCGCCACACATCCTGCCGAGAAGAATGGCCCCGTGTGGACTGGCAGAGCGGCAGTGCATCTTGGGTTAGAGATGGGCGAGTGGCTCTACATGCCCATATCACTGCAGGGGCTGAGTGGAGTAGATGCCCACTAAATGCTGACCCCTTGCCCTGGGCTTCCATAGAGGAAAATCTCTCTGCATAGAGATGCATTTCTGAAGACTGTTCTCCACCTAGATGGAGTGGGTGTAGTCAGTGAAGACTGTTCAGCATTCGTGGACCACCTGCCAAATGCGAGGCTCCCTGGGCACTGGACACCGGGGGTAAAAGATGAGTAAAAACAACCAGTGATATAAGAGTGGGGTGGTGAAAGCGGGCACCGTCTGGAAAGAATGTAACTACAATAACAAATCAGATTTGAAACGGGTCTACTTTTTATTATCACAGTGCACCATTAGTGATAAAATACTCCTCCCTAAAAAACATCTTTTGTTCCTCTAAATTCTAAACAACTGTTGTAATTGTTATAGGATTTCAATTATATATGGTAAGTGTTTATTTATTATTCATAACACTTATTTATATATCATATAACATATTTATATAAATTTATATCTAAATATTTGTTTATATAATATATAAATGCATACTGGCTAAAATATATAATATGTTGTATAAATAAATATATAACATTTTAAAATAAATATATTAAATATAACATGTATAATATAAAATTTCACATATATATATATTAGCCTCAATTGTGTACATTTTTATTGCTTTTCCTTCAATAAACATTCTGCATGCATTAATTCAGAGACCTCCCAGTTGTAAGTTGGTCCTGACACACATACACTCGGCTACATATGTTTGTTTTGAAAATACATGCTTAATGATTCAGAGTTGTTGGAACTCCTTTTAGGTACAATCTGTGTCCAGCCTCTGTGGTACTAGATATTCTTGTGTTTAAAATAGTAGATTTGAAATAAACAATGATGACATCATGATTTTTGCAGACAGAAAAAAATTTGAGTAATTTATGTGACTCCATGGAGTTTTTATTATTTTTTAAATTTAAATCAATAACTCAGAGTGCAGACTACAAGGTGAGATGTGATATTTTCAGTTGCTAAGTATACGTTTTGGCTCACATATGGATATTTTACTGAACTTGAATAGTATCTTCAAGAGCGAGATTTATTTTTTAAATTAGTTGTTGCAAAACTAAAGAATAAATCAATAAGACAAAACATTACATCAGTGGTATGAGTTAGTTGTTGTGTCTTTTGAGATCTCTTGTTTTTGTTAAAATTCACTTATTAGTTACTGGACAGTTATTTACGCAAAATATTTTCTATCAAGCTGTAACCAAAGAATCAAAATTTAAATAGTTGTGTAAATTTAATAACTATTAATAAATAGCTGTGTGGGTTATTTTTCCTTCTTGAATCATACTATTAATTTTATTTTTCTAAATATAATTATATACATCAATAAAATAAATTTGTAATTGCTATTTTTTTGGTCCTTATTACTTGTCTTATTTCCTGATTATAAATGAAAAGAATTTTGTCATGTAGAGGAAATGGGCATAAAAAATGGTCTCTCTGTCTCCAATACACTAGGTATGCCACTGACCACATTATTATGGACAATGACAAATATTTACTAAGTAGCTACTATGTTCCAGGCACTATTCTGATGCAATAAATACAGCAGTGAATAAAATAGACAAATTTTCTGTCTTCGTTGAGCTTATATTCTAGCCGGAAAAATAAACAATAAATAATCAAGAAAAGTAAATTATATAATTTGTTAGGAAATGATGAGTGCTTTGGAAAAAAAAATAGACAGAGAAAGGGAATCAGTATCTGCTTTGAGTGAGGCTATGATTTTCAGCAAGGTTGGTCAAAGCAGACCTCAGTGAAAAGTTGTCATTTGAGCGGACTTGAAGGACGAGACAGAGTAAGACACAGGATTTCATGGATTGGTGTCTATATATCATCTAATTTCCAATCTCACCACTGTTTTCTGTGAAGACAAAGTAAATGAGGTCCATGGATATGACTTAGTTGAACAAAGTCTAGTTCTCTTTGGTAGTATCACCTTGCTTTTTTTTAACTGGAAAATAAAAACATTTATATTTGAGAAAGTTTCAATAATCTGGATTATAGTGATAAATAACAATAGATATCTTATTGGAAAAATACTCAATACATACTATGTACAACACATTTTGATAAGTATTATTTACATATAAGATGAACAAAATTCCATCCCTGTTTTCAAATAGCCAAATGAAGGAATAATCTCTAACAATAATGAGAGGAAGTGCTGTATTCTGTACAAAAGCATTACAGGACTGTGAGGCATTGAGGGAAGGCAAGGTTAAACCTGGCAACATGACCTTGGAGAAAACTTATGAAGGCAGTGGGTTTAAACTGACTTTGAAATATATCTAGGATTACAGCAGACAGAGTCCGGTCCTGTGGCAAGTCCAATTGAACTAAGGCACAGGTCACAACTGGTAGGAATTTGGAATAATTGTCTCTGTGTTCCCACCTAAGATGGAGACACATAGTGATGGAGAAGATTGAGAGAAATCAAGGACTCTTGCTAGATTGCTGGTTTGGGACTGGAAAAATAAATTAAATAAGAAGAGTTGCAAGGGAGGGGTCGTGGTTGTATAATCTATTATAAGTGGACATATGTTTGCCTAATGACGAAATCCAGAGAATGGTCATGCCTGAGGCTGTCATAAATAGGCTGTGGGTAAGGGTCAGAAGATTTAGGGGGGCCAAGAACCAACAGGAAAGGCGGGAATCATCAATATGGGGCTTAAGAGGAACACAGTGGGTAGGCAGGAAGGGAAGATCATGTCTGACTCTGCTGTCAATAAGGAAACTAGAAACATGTCTCAATATTATGAGTGCAGTGAAGGAGAGGAAATATTTAATTTATGGCTCCTTGTAGGGTAAGACTAGAACTCAGCCTTGCTTCTCTATTTGGGTAGTCTGTAGTTCTGTTGTGTTGATTGGGGTTGGGAGGGAGCTGGCGGGTAGAGATGGGGCAGCATACATTGTTCATGATGTCAGATTTTGTCAGTGTAAAATTCAGTTGGGTATTGTCTGCAGTTAAATGCTAATCGACTAAGTGCAAAAACTACCAAGATGCGTGTGTGTTCTTTTAGGTCCCCCCTATGTACATATGATTCAAAGCCAATCCACAAAGGATGTGTTTTATAAACCAAAAATAGAAATCTAGACATTCTCAATAAATATGACCCTCTAGGGAAGCCCTAGGGGACCTCCAAATAGGGCAATGTTTACATAAGAGGCCTTAGAGGCCCTGCTCTGCATCTCCTGGAAGGAAGATGTGTAAGGAGGAACTATTTCTGAATACTTGAGTGCATTCCTTTGACAGCACATGATAAAAGCTTTCTTCCAAAACATTGTTCTTCTTCCAGGACCTCTTAAATATTGTAATTCTCTCATCCAGCTGAATAATGTCATTTAAGGAGGAAAGAGTGGGAGCTCTTGAGCTGAGGACAGATGTGCTGCCAGCCATACTCTAGGCCAGCCCTATGGAAGCTGGTAAGGGAAGAACCATCTTACTTGCAAAAAGGCCATTTACTGAGAAGTGCATAATTTGGTGAAGCACACCATTTACTCCATGTTTAGATGCCTCATGAAAACTTCTAGACTCTATCAAAACAGCTTTTTAAAAGCAATTCATGTCCAGGTTAGATGAAGTTGTTATATTATGAGAAAAAAGAAAAAAAAGAAACACACAGCAATGACATTGAAAACTGAAATATCAGTTGACATGCGCAGAGACCTCAGAGCATGTAGTTGAAAGAGAATTCTTCTAAAAGTGCTAGCTTCTCCCCACCCCTAACCTCATCCCAGTGCACGCGCGCACGCGCACACACACGAGAGATCTCCCTTTTCCCCTCCTCCAGTATTAGGGCGTGCCATGTAAGTGTGTTATTCTCCTTAGAAGCAGAAATGGCTTTTGGAATCTCATAGGGTGCCTCAAAACCTTTCGAACGTTGTTTTGCTTTGATGTCGAGGTTAATGCTCCAAATATTAGAGGTGTCACATTTTCCCTCATGCTAGTTCAGATTTCAGAAGAAGCAATACGAGCAAGTTCCTAAAGGAAGTCCTAGAGATCCATTTTTGGAAGAGAATGTCTGTGTTTATATTTCCAGTTTATATAACATGTACCAATCACTTGGGTTCAGAACATGTTTACAGAGGAGAAAAACACCCACAACACAAATAAACTGCTGCCCGCACAGCTCGGACTGACAGTCGTTAGCTCTCCTGCTTCAGGCACTGTCTGTTTTCGCCTGATGGAGCAATCTGCTTCCCCGGTCTAGGGGTTTCTGTGGAATATCCATACTTATGATCGAAGGTTAGTTCAGGTTCCCTCAAGCCTGACGTACTAACAACTGGTTGAAATTAGGCAAAATTACTTAGTAGAGCCCCTCGCTGACCAGTAAACCACACGTACTTCCCCCAGGAGTGGCTCCTGCTTCCTGAACGGTGTGGGCAGTTTCCTGAGTCCGTCCTGCAGAGGGAGGCAGGGGCTCTGTTATCGGGGTTCCAGCTCTAGCACGGGCCTCTTTTCAGGTTAGCAGAGACTTGAATGAACAGTTCCTGCGTTGATGCAGTTTCTCCAAGGAGGAAGACGACCTTTGGATTACAAGTTCCCTATTTGTCATTAAACTCAAGTACGACCTTTGAGCCCGAGGAGCAGATCATTGGCAGATGCATTAGTCGATTCCTTTCATCAGTTAGTTTGTTCATGAAAAAAAAAACAAAAAAAACCCAAAAAACGAAACCGAAGCCATGAATATTTTTATTAATCCTGGTGAGAAAGAGATCAGGAGCTACTGACCGAAAGTATGAATGTAGGAGAGTAAGGTTTGAGGGAAGAATTGTGAGGACTAATTACAGAGGGATCTGAGTCATGCTCGGGAAAATGGAGGAAGCCTCCTCCCTGGATGGCTTCTGTGTCTCTCCTGTCGGATCGAGCAGCTCTGACCTTTTCATTAACGGCAGTTCGATTTCTTGAGCGCCTAAAACGCAGCAATCAGCAACTCCCCAAATAAATTCCAAGGCTTTGTAAAATCCTGTCACTTCTACCAGTCATTAGGAAAATGTCATGTGTAGACTATGCCAGCTGTATAGTTTCATGTAAACTCCCAGTTCTGCAGAATTTAAGACCAAATATCTCCTCTACTTATTGCTGCTGGGCATCTAATTTTGAGTAATGACTGTTTAGGACCGTTCAAGATCAAGCCCAGTGTCTCACGTAGTAGGGATTTAAGAAGCAGTTATTGAATGAATTCATCAATTACAATAATTGTCTGGTGCTAGAAGAGGAGTCACATACAAATGGTATAGGGAAGCCACCAAGTCTTCATATATTTTCTACCTATCTTATATATATATATATATATATATATATATATATATATATATATATATATATATATATATATATATTTTCTACCTATCTTATATATATATATATATATATATATATAGATATATATATAGATATATATACATCTATATATATATATATATGTCTCCTGGTTGGCTACTACATTCAGGTGTTTGTGAACTTACCATTTACTGCAAACGCAGACTTGTATTATAGATGGACCTGCTTGGCTTGTAAGTTACCCACAAGAAGGCATTCTGGAAAGCTCTTCCTTTCCATTTCCATGATTGAATGTCATCAGTCTACTTCCAATGGAAAGACTCCTCTCCCATTAGAAGGTAAGCAAGCCTTTTTGAAGGCAAGGGTTAGGTCTGTCTTTCCCATTACTCTGACCTATGCTTATCCTTGTGCTTTGAACCTAATAGATACTTGAACTTTTTTATGTTTTAAAGGCAGTTTATATATAAATATTTAATATTATTTGTTGAATTAAAGGAGTAAATGAATCAACACCTTTGTCAAACCCTTCTCGAGTGAATCTTTGAAACTTGTTTCCGTACACACTAAGAAACTGTCGTCCTACATCCTATGTTCATTATTTCTTTGCTGTATTTTTATTGCATCTCTAAATAGTTTATTTACTTTAATAATTTTTAACTTTATGGAAATGTATCATGCCACACTATATGGACTATTTAATGACTTATCTTGTTTTTACTTAATAGTATATTACCAAGGTGAATCCCTTGGTATTGTTGTTGTATATTGTTGTAGTTCACCTTTTTGGACTATGCTGTAAAAATGCTTTGTTTACACTTCGTCAGTTATTCTGTTGATGAATATCTGAGCTTCCTCTATATATAAGGTTACTGTGACCATTCATGTACACGTCTCCTCTTGTATGTGTGCAAGAATGTTGCTGGGTTCGTATCTAAGATCACATTTATTGTGTCGTAAGATATATGAAAGTACACATTTAAAAGATAATGTGAAGCTATTTTCCAGAGTGGTCGCACCAATTTATAATCCCATCAGCAAACCTAAAACAATTCTGTTGATTTATCCTTTCAAATGCCTGAAAACGTTAGATATTTAAAAAAAAGATGTACCAATTGTTAAACATATCTGTTTCATAAGTGAAACCTCACGTGGTCGTGATTAACATTCTCCAGTCACCAAAGACATCTGTCGCCTCCTCATCTGTTTACTGGTCAGGGTATCCATTCCTATGTTAATACCTCCCTCAGGGTTTCTGTAATTTTTAAGACTGTGGTTCTTTTCGGTGATTCTTTTTCTAAAGTTATCCAAGCCTAGTTGGTCAGAATGAGCCAGAGACAGTGAACTGACTCATTTTAGTTCCTATATCAGATGTAGTAGACCTTTCGAGCTCTGGTTTCTAGTCCCAGCTCTGTCACTTTACTCGATGTTCTACGACCAGTGAATGAGCATTGGGTGCCGTACGTTTCTCATCTGTAGAACGGACGTGCATTGGGTGCCATACATTTCTCATCTGTAGAATGAAGCAATCACAGTGTATACCGAATGGAGTTTCTATGAAGACGTTGCCTGCTTTGTAGTTTGTTCCTCCGTCAATGCGAGGCCCTTCTCCCATTCCTGTGCCTGCTTCTAACATGCCCTGTATCAAATTCTCGCTGGCTTGCTATTTTATATTTTTGATTATCAGAAAAATAATTCTGATATAATAATAATAATAATACCGAACAATTACTGGACAATTAATATATGCCAAAGACTGTGCTGAGCATATTACAGCCGTTACCTCATTTAATCCTCATAACCACTCTCAGTAGTTGATGATGTTATTCCTATTAATGTCTGTTCTCTAGAATAGTTAGTGATCAGCAAACTTTATCTGTAAAGAGCCAGAAATATTTTAGGCCTTTGGGATTATCTATCTCTGCAGTTACTCAACTTTGCCTCTGTAGAGTGAAAGTGGACATAGACAATACGAAAATGAATGTTTTTGATAAAGCTGTTTACAGAAACAGGCTATGACACAGACTTGGCCTGTGGTCTGTAGCTTGTCTACCCTAGTACATGGCCATGTAGGCAAGAGTGAGAGCCACATCTCGAAGTTGCCATCATGCCTGTAGGCTTACCTTAAAAATTGACATAATTTTCTAGAACTTTTCTCTGCAGCAAATGCTCTTCGTTTAAATTTAGCCAAGTATTTATTGAGTACTCCAGGCGCACTAAGCACTATACCAAGAATACAGAGATAAAGTAAGTCATATCTTCTGCCCTCTAGGCTCAAAAACTAGTGATAGGAAAATCAGGTAGATAAGTGTGTAATTCAGCAAGTGCAGTGATAGAAATATACAGCCACGAGACACAGAGGTGTGACTCCTATCAGTTCACAGCTATCACAGGGCACCTACTCCATCCCAGATGCTGTGCTAGACTCTGGGGATGGATGCGCAACACACAGAACAGACACCCTCCCTCCTTCAGATACCGACAATCCACTGGGAAAACTGCTTAAACAAATAATTTAGTAAATATTTACAAGAGTGCAAAATGCTGCGAAGTACCAAATACTAGGAAAGCAGATGAACATGTGGAATCTGGGACCAGGGGATTTGTCTGGTATGACTGGATTATGAGGTGGCGGGACATGAACTGAGAGGTGAATCAGGGCCAGACCAGAAGAGTTTGAACACCAAGTTAAAGAATTTGGACTTTATTCTGGAGACACCTGGTAGGCATCAAAGATTATTGAACAGGTGAATGACAAGACTAGTTCTTTTGAAGGAAAATTCTGGCAACCATATGGAGAGTAAATTGAAAGTAGAGAGAACCGAGGCCAACAGCCTCAGCCTCCTCGTGGCCTTACTAAGGAAACCCTTTCATGAAGCATAAAGATAGCAGGAAGGAAGACACCGGCAGCTATAAAGCTGGTGAATAAACCCCAAATGGGAAGTGAGTGCTCCCTGTATGGACTTAAATATTTTTAATTAACAGCATATTTCTTTTCTGCCTAATTTTTGATATGGTGGTGGGTTTTCAGTTGTCTGGAAAGAGCATTATCATGTGCTAAAATATACTGAGCTAAACCTTTAATTTTTTAAATATTGAAACAAAGTGCTTGCTATTTATGTGTCTGTTGATTTTCTTTGAATCTGCTTTCTGCCCATATAGTTCAAAAGCAAAATGTTTATAAGTCGATGTGATTCCAGACTGCAAGGTCGGGGCATCCCCATACGTGAGATTTCTCCTGTGGCATGCCAGTTTCTTGCTCTGAACCAAGCACTTTAAGAAAAGGATGATAATAATGTATGTCCCCTGCTCTGTAAGAATGTATAATCCAAGAGATTTCTAAAGACCGTTTTCTCATTCAGGGGCTTCACACGGATCAGATCCCCGAAAATCAACACTTGGCGTGACACTGGTCTCTCCTCTTTCTACAAGTAGTTACCAGGCCTAGTCGAGGCTTTGTTCAAAGTGTATCTCAGCTTTAGTCTTTCCTTTCCTTTGTTGGTTTTACCATCCCAAAGGATTAATAACATTTGCATGTGAGAAAAAGAGGAATGGTGACACATAACAAAAGTTTTGACAAGGGCAGCGGCTTATGAATAAAAGGTCTCGACCCAAGCAACGTCAAGGCTGTCGTCTGCCTGGTGGCACGAGGGCTCCATGGCTGATCTATAGCAAAGCGGGAATCCCCGTTGGGAGTCAAAATATCGCACAGGCAGAAAAACGGATGCGAGAGCTGTGAATAACAGAAGGTCTTGCAGGGCCGAATCCAGGAACGAGATGATGCCTGTGAGTGAGGAAAGGGTTACGGGTCCCCTGGGGCTCCCTTCGTGCACACAGACATGAACTGAGTATCCACAGAAACACCCTCCCAACCGAAGGGCAGCTGATCGCTTCTGCAGCAGACATTGGTTTTAATATCTGCGTCCTAATTTATTTGACATCTGCAGAACATCCAAAGAAAATATTCAAGTACAGGACGGGCGATCCGGCTGCTTTCTGAGTTCATCAAATATCTCACACTCCTTTTTCAAATGTTTTCAGTTTTGCAAAATTCAAAATGCATTTTGCCAAACATGTTCTCTGTTAATGTTTATTTAGAAGGGAATTTAATCCGTATGCTGCTGATGCATTTACACTTAACTCATCAAAATGTTTTACTAGAGTCATTTGATGTCCAAGAAACCTTTTGAGTCTTTTTTATAAGCCTCTTCAAGCCCATTTTGCTTCGAAACAGGAAGTCGCCTGTTATTAACCATAAACGAATGCAATCCCCATAGGATTTGGTTTCATTTAAGACACTGAGAGACCACAAGTTCTCAGCCTACCCTGAACTCTACAGAAAAGATTTTCTCTTGAACCTACTGAGAATATGGCGTGCACAGATGAGGTGCTATTATTATTTTCCAAAACAAAATCCTTTATGAAGAGGCATCTTTCATGCAACTCCTGGGAAAGACGGTTCCAAGGCAGAGCGCTAAATCACTGGCTTTGCAGGCTGCACCTGGTGAATGTAACTGTCTCCTGTGATCCACTTACCATTCAGAGCTCATTTGCTAGTATTAATAGAACAAATAAAATGGAGTGGGACAGAGAGATACTGGCACAGTGATTTCTTGCTTCAGGAAACCCTTCCCGGGTTACAGACCAATACAATGTTCCCAACCACAAGCCAGGGAACCGAAGCTGATGTAAACACAGCATCCAAGCCACAGAACATGACTTGTTTAAGGCTTAATTCTGTGAAGCAAGGCAGGAAACAAGATTTATCCTTCTGGGAAACTTTTGGCATTTGCCTCGAACTGGGCCTGATTACTCTGCCGTCTTCACCATCCATTACAGCTATCTGAAGGAAATCAAGTTCTTGCCCAAACTAAGGCAAAAGAGAAATGTCTGCATCTGAGTCCCATAGAAATCTTTCTGCTTGACGTGGCATTAAACAAGGGAGAGCGAGCGCTCCTGTCGCTGTGAGGATGGCCGGTTGCTATCTTAGGCCTTTTGGCCGTGAAGGGGAGTGAAGTTAGTTTGGGCGAAAGCCATTTTACAAACATAGTAAAAATAAATTACCACACTTAATAATTGAATCTTAAACTTGTCACTATGGCAAACTCTGAGTTATCCCGAGAGCCTGCTCTGGGACTTGGCAAAAGTAGTGGGTGCTGGAGGTCAGATTTTATGTATGAAATCCAGCTTTAGGTTTTAACTGCACGGGCTACAAAGTAAATGTCCGAAGGATGAATGGGCCATTGAGAAGTAAATCCGACTCCCCAAGTCTCTTTACACGAGTCTGGAAGGATCTGAGCCATCGGTTTGGTGGGCTACCGATAGAATCGGATTGTTAATACAAAAGAATTTGAGATTATTTATACCAGGTTTGGTTTTTTTGTTTTGTTTTTGTTTTTGTTTTTTGTTCTTTGGGGGTTTTTTTGCCCCCGTGTGTCGTAAGTTTGTGTGCATAGAGCTCGTTTTTTAACATGTCTTTATCTCATGTAACTTTAGTTGTTCCAAGTGCTCTCTGTTTGGGCAGTGGAAGCTGTGTGACTTGCTCTTGGCCCACACTCTGACTCCTGGGCACAAGGCTGGAGTGTTTACACTGAAGGGGAATATTCAGGCTCTCACCCAACCAGGAGACATTTCAGTTAACATCTGGCTTTGCTTACTTGTCCTAAATATTAGATTATTAATGGATTATTAATATTACACCCTTTCACTGCTTTTTCTCCTTAAAAATCACATTTAAAGGCCACTTTCCTTAGGATAAATTTTTAAACCCTCTCTCAGTGTCACTGCCTCTGAATTTGGCATACGTAAAAATCTTCGGGGGATTCAAGCAAAGAATTACCAAAGCAACAAAGACACAAAACTAACAGATGTTTTTTAATAAGGTTGGGAAAAATAAATTAGTTCGTTATTCAAATTGAAGATATAAAAACTTTATATCCAAATGCTAGCTTTAGTGCAAATGGCTCGTTAAGGCCCTGAGAAGTGGCCTGATCTGTAGCATATGTACTTGAATATGCTGGCCAGAAATTAATATTTTACATTTTTATCCATTTTGGCTTCATGAATTATTTTTTAAACCAGGTCTAGACAGTCACAATTGCCTAATTAATTTAGGTAAGATCACTCGTGCCTCAGAGCTTGGCATGTATGTATTTACTGATTCAATGCCAGTCTACTCTTGCCAGAAGAAGTCATGGAATCATCAGGCCTAACGATAGAAATGGCCTCAACTGGTAAACCATTTATTAGTGAACTTACCTTGTTTATCACCCCACCCATGCTGATGAGAACTAAATGAAACAGTTTCAGAAAGCACATTAGTGCCTTCATCATGACCTATGGGGCATAGATTTCACGACTTGAGTATGAGTTATTGGGAAATGACCCCCTTATTTTTGGAGGGCCTTCGTTTTTCTAGAGGAGTCCACAGTCTCCCTTAGGTGCCACTAGCAATTCAAACTTGAACGTGTCATTTTGTCCCCACATCTTCTGTTCCTACTGAGTCCTTAGTTTTCGTTAATGGTACAAAGATGCTATTAACTTTCGAGTCTCCCAATTTGAAGGCGAATAAAATAAATAGTCCTTGTTACATGGAAAGTGTCCAGAGACACTTTCTGGGAGGCCCCATTCAATATTCACTCTCTCCGATGGCTGGAACAACTCGGGACAAGTTTCTGTTTACCCTCTCTCCAGCATCATCAGGCGAGTAAAACACGTGTGGGACCTCCAACATGCGCTGGGATCGTATGTGTACATTCAGAGATATGTGTATATAGAATTTGATACTTAAACAATTGTATGAAAGCATTCAAAAAAAGAGAAACAAGATCATCGACAAAAATAAAAATAATAAGTTTTTTTTAAGGTTTTGCATGTCACACATACAATTCCAGTTAGTCCTCATAAAAATCTCATTTTTTTCTCCTTTTTCTTCCCTTCTCCCTCCACCTAATGTTTTTGCCACCGTTGCAGGAAGCGATTCTGGCTGCATTTACCTGTTTGTATGCATGCACACATGTAGGTCCTGTTTATGAATAGCTATGAGAGAAACAAAGTCACTATCTACTTTTACTGTGTAAAGGCAGATCCTGCAAGAATACTTTATAATATCATCTAGCCAGGGCAGCTTCTAGTGTCAGACAAGCTAAGAATCCAGGGTACAAAATTTAAGGAGGCACTCGCTTTTCAGGGTCATGCAAATGGGAGGTCTACAAATGAGTGTAAACACCTCCTTAAATTTTGCCTGCTAGTCCTCATCCTAGCCCTGGCCCTTCATGTAGCAATTACCAAATGCTGATTACCTTGCTCTGATTCCACGGAAAGTAAAACTAATCAGTGAGGGATTTAGTAAACATCTACTATGTGCCGTATGTTGTGGGAAAGTGAAACTTTTTAAATTATATTGCTCAGGCCTGTACTGGAAGAAAATGTCATCCAACTAGAAATATAAGCCATACACGTGGGAAAAACTCAAGTCAAATATCTTGTCAACTCTGTAAAATATCATGGTGGCTTGAGGTCACAGATGGTGGATTTGGTATGGTGGGAAATGGGGGACATTACTAAGGATGCCCTAAAAGATGAGCCTATGTACCATAACTCATATATGGGTGGGTGAGGCGGGGCCTTGCGAGGGAAACAGTGGGACTCTAAGCAAAGGCTGATTGATGTTGGCCATATTGTCCATAGGAAGCCAATTATGTGTTTGAACAGGGGAGCAATGTGCAGAAAGCTCTGTGATGGATTATGCATTATTTTGCTGGAGTGGGTCAGGGTGATGGATCGATGGGAGGTCCATCCAAAATATGAATGTTGTTTTAAAGTGGGGGCATATTAGTTTAAAACTCGTTTTAAAGTGATTGCTGCTACTAAATGGTTTTGATCTGTTACAGGAAAATTGAAGTTGGAAGAAAGGAAACAGTAGAGGTTGAAATGTCTAAATCAGGCATCTTATTTATACCATTTGTCACATTCTCATTTCTCCTAAAGTTGGCTCCCTGATGTACTTAGCAGTTGTTGTTGGCTTTGAACTCCCTATTGTCTGACCTACTGGCTACCTCACTGAGCAGTTCGTGTGGGTGACGCTGGTCTTCCAGACCAGCTCGCAGACCCTACAAGGTTAAGGTTCAGAGCTCGTTCTGGGATGTTTCATTCTGTAGCTCTGGCAGCAACTAGGTGCATGCAAGACAGTTAATAAGGGTTTCACAGCTGTCTACTTTGGAGCAAAAATATGGAGAGAAATTGGACTTGATTACCGAATGTGGAAAGGTCTGCATTTGTTGTACTCTGTGATGTTTGGACTGATCTGAATGAAATTTCCAATGGCTAATTTCATTTCTAATCCTTACATGAGCCAGAAAACTCCACCTGCAGGGGAATAGTTTTTCACTGCCTTTCTTTTGAAAAGGGTGAGCACCCCATTTCCTGTCATCAGCAACAGCAGTAACGAGCAGGAATTGGTTTCTTCGAGAACAGTGGTAGTTGCTTAGGAAAGAGGTTCAGGACTCAGGCTTCTGTAAAAGATCTTGGCTTAGGGTCAAACCAGAATGAACAATGCAAGACACACATGTCTCTTGATAGACAGATATCTGAGCTGGGGATGCTGAGGCCCAAGACAGTTTACCGAGAAGGTAGAATTATGAAACCCTGTTACTCAACAGGGCTTCTTTCCAGTTCAAAGTATCCTGGGACTAAACAGTACACATAGCAACAAAACAAACTGACCGTGTACACTCTTTGCGTTGTTAAATAGAACATAGTCCACATCTTGATGTGTAAATCAATATAAGTGCAATGGAGTGATGCCTCATTTATTTACCATCACCAGGGAATGGACTATTTATTATATATAATTTTCCAAATAACTGAAGCCTGCGACTTTAAGTGCCAAAACTTTAAAAAATGCTAACCACATATGATGAAAATCCTTCTGAACATTTTCTACTGTCTTAAACACCATGCTCATACTATAGCTTGACTTTCGATATTTTTGAAGAAAAAGAATGGAACAAGGACTAGCCAGGCGCATGGCTGGGTCTGATGTTTTAATGCTAATGACTCTCCAGGGGAAACAAGGCGCTTCCAGACCTAATCTACATCTTTGTTTTGAGAGGAATTATTGGTGGACTGAAAGGGAATTTGGACATTGCTGGGGAAAAACTGAAGGCTTATTGTGGAGGGGGCTACTGCTGAGTATACACACACACACACACACACACACACATATACACGCACACATATACACACATGTATATACACACATACATACATATCCATATACACATATATATATACATACACACACATATATACACACATACATACACATACATATACATATACACGCATACACATATATACATATATAATTGACCCTTGAACAATGAAGAGGTTAGGGGTGCTAACCCCACACACAGTTGAAAATCTATAACTTTCGACTCCCCAAAACTTAACTTCTAATAGCCTTCTGTTGACCGAAAGCCTTACTGATCACATAAAGTCGATTAACAAACATTTTCTATGTCATATGTACTTTTTACTGTATTCTTACAATAAAGTAAGCTATAAAAAGAAAATCATTACGAAGAAAATCATAAGGAAGAGAAAATACATTTTCAGTACTGTGCTGAATTTATCTATATCGTAAGTTTATGTAAGCTATTTACAAGGTGAATCATCTGTCAGTATCTACATCAATGTTTTCTGATACGAAGCATGTATTAACTAACAGTGGATATAAAAAAATGAAAGACAATATATAAAAGAAATTTATATTTATATACAGATACAATGATTCATGCATCGATAACGAAGAAACAGCAGTACAATTGCTTTACGGTAGCCTAATTTAATCAATTCCGATGCTTCATGATAGGAAGGAAATCTCCAAAAACGTTTCCATTCTATTTATTTTTTTTAAATCCCTGAAAATTCTTATTCGAAATCTTTAGTTCCTCAGTCGCACAACCACGGTAAATCTCGTGGGATGTCTTACTTTCTCGTCTCTGAACACACACCGATGTTCGGTGTCAACGGGCCGAATGTCTCTGCCGACACTGCTTGCCTGTACCTTCCCTCCTCCCAGGTTCTTCATAGATGTCCAGGCTTCCTCACTTTCACAGCCTCAGAGGAGAGTTCCCCAGTTCTGATCAACAGACAGAAAAATCCATCCCTTTCTTTTTCTGTCTTATTTATTTCCCGTTATGAAGCGATAGGAAAGTGGGTGGGTAAGCAGAGAGCTCACCCTGGCATAAAAGCATATTCCCAAGGTGATTTCTAATAATTGAGTTCTCTTACTAAATAGATTAATTTTCCTTTTCTTTTTGGAATCATCTAGTTCTTGTACGTATATATAGAATAGACTTTTCTCTCTGTCCCCTGTTATGGATTTTAATTCCGAAGGATGCAAGCCTTTCTCCACTGAGGCCCTCAGGTCTCTCTGAGTGATTAAGACCATTGGCTTTAGAGGCAGATTGGACTAGACTTGAATCTCAAATCTGCGACTCACTAGTTATATGACCTTGTACAAATGACTAAGCACTGTATACTTCAGTTTCCTCATCTGTGAATCTAAAAAAACAAAACAAAACAAAACAAGAAACTACAGTGCCTTTAGAGGCAACATAAAGCCCCAAGGTTCTGAAGCTATGAGGACCAAGGTCAGAGTATGGTTTCATTAACTTACTGCTGAGTGATCATGGGCAAGTAACCTTTATGTAACTTTTCTGTGCCTCAGTTGAGTTCTCTGTAAAATGGCCATGATAAAGGCATAGGCCTCATAAGGTTGTTGTATGGATCAATTTAATGTGGTCTGTCAGTAAATGCAGGTACTCGGAGAGTCGTAGCTAGAGTTTTGTTTGTCATTATGATTGCCTAGATGTTCAACAGTAATTCCAAACTTCCTATGTAGACGTTATACCAAAAAAAAAAAAAAAAAAAAAAAAATCATGTGTTTTTATATACAAATTTGTAATAATTTGTGTAGTCCTATGCAAAACTCTAGCAGGATTTTTCAGGGAATAGTCTGAAAATTTTATTAAATATTTACTTTAACTCTGACATCATGGACAACGTCATAGCGAATTGAAAATAAATAATCAAATTATAAAAATTTAAATGAAAATAAGTTAAATATGTTCCCTACAGATTAATAATTGTGTACTTAAAACACATTTTAAAATAAATATACCACTAGGAAAAATATTTGCAATTTAATACGACAGACTAATTAAATTTCTTTATAAATTAAAATCTCATTCAATGTTATCTGAAAATGTAAAAAAAATTCACTCAATAAAAAACACAAATGACTGAAAAGTATTTTAATTGTATCAGTTTTCCTAACAAGTAAAGAAATGGAAATCAATGAATAATCCTATTTCCTTCCTTCCCAATTAAAATAATAGTACTAATAATAAATAATAATAATGAAAAGGAGGAGGAAGAGGAGGAGACTCAGTGATGATGAGAGTGTGATAAAATAGAGCCACTCATATCTGCCTCTGTGAACAGATATTGGAGCGGTACATGTAGCATGTATTTTTAAATGTTTAGTTTGCTAATTTTACTTCTGAGACTCTGTCTTAGGGAATAATCAAAAATGTAGACAACAAGTAAAAGCATTATTTATAGACATTGAAAGAATTTGAATATGGGGATATTGTTAAGTAAATTGTAGTTTATTCACATGATGGGTTATCATTCAGCTTTTTAAATGGTATTTAGAGAATTTTAGAAATACTTTTGGCATACTATAAAAGTAAGGTGCCATATCATCTATACAATACCATTTCAAATATATAAATATTATAGAAGAAAACAAATGTGTTAACCTTAATACTGCTTCTGTTGTTATGCATGTTTTAAAATTCTGTTCCTTTATATATATTTTTAATTGTGGCAATTAAGCACAATGGAGCATTTTTAAGTGTACAGTTAAGTAGTGTTAAGTATATTCGCATTGTTGTACAACAGGTCGCCAGAACTTGTTAATTTTGCAAAACTAAAACTATACCCATTTAACAACTCCCCCACTTTCCTCTCTTCCAACCTCTGGTAATCAGCATTCTACTTTCTGTTTCTTGAATTTGACTACCTCATCTAAGTGGAATCATATAGTGTTTGTCTTTTTGTGACTGACTTATTTCATTTACATAATATCTTCAAGGTTCATCTATGTTGTAGCATGTGACAGATTTCTCTTCCTTTTTAAGGTTGAATAACATTCCATCCACATTTTATTTGTCCATTCATCTGTCAGTGGACATCTGGGGTGCCTCCACCTGTTGGCTACTGTGAATAATGCTTCCACGAACATGGGTGTGCAAATATCTCTATAAGTCTCTGCTTTCAGCTCTTTGGGATAAATACCCAGAAGTGGGATATAGCTGGATCATTTGGTGGGTCTATTTTTAATTTTTTGAGGGACTACCATATTGTTTTTCATAAGAGTTGTGCCATTTTACCAAGGCAAAAGAGTTCTGATTACTCCACATCTTTGCCAACAGTTATTTTCTGTTTTTTTGTTTGTTTTATATTAGCCATCCTAATAGATGTGAGGTAGTATCTTATTGTGGTTTGTATTTGCATTTCTCTAATGAGTTTTGATGCTGTATATCTTTTCACATGCTTGTTGGCTCCTTTATGTATTTTTGAACTTGTCAAAATGTTTATAATTAACATTTTGTATTACTTTTGTATACAAAGTAATTGGCATACTATAGTACCTTTTTATCAAATACACAGCCCTGTGACCATAATTAAGATTAGTTTTGCCTTCGGTTTGTGACATTAGCAAAGAAGCTTTCTTTTCTCAGGTCCCCGTATCACCATTTGTGAATAAGGAAGATAGATGAGCTAATTCCATCATCGATGATTTTTTTTAAATAAGGAAAATAATCTTTCTTCATTTCCCCCACTGTCGTAAAAGTAGTTACATTTCTAAATCTCTTAAATTTTAAATTATTCTGAGAAGAACAGATGAGTGGATAAAATGATGATTTGGTGGTGGATTTCTTCAGCATTTTTTTCTTCATTTAACATTTTGAGAACTCCAACTCAATGATGGGCATTGGACCGGGGTCCAAGAACACAAAGATAATTCAATCTGGACCCTACCTTGTTAACTTAAAAGTCTGTTTAAATAGGCAAGCTTGTACATAAACGGCCAGAATGCAACTTGAAGTTGATCTAATACATGTATGAATGAAGTTCATTTGTGTTACAAAGGAGCAGACATCTGCTTCTATGATGCTAAAAATGTGAAGGCTTTTCTAATAGTGGGAAAGGATCATAATGGTTGTCCCTCAGACCTCAGTGTTTACAAAACCCATGGCATTCAAATTTAGTGAGAAGAAATTTAATATTCACTAGCAAAGACAAAGCAGAATTTCCATGAGCATTTAACCATTACATTAAAAAAGAAACTAACAACTGGCTAAAATGTTTCCCATTCAATCAAATGGTATTTTAGAAATTGTGGCCTACACAAAGGATGTCTCTTGCTGGGCAGAGTAATCTAATACATTCTGTGTGGAGTAGGAAACTTTAATGATATATGCAGTTTTGTTATTAAAACTGAGTTATATAGTTTGCTCTGCTCTGGAAAATTGTGACCCAGTATAACATATCTTCACATTGTTTATAACTTCAGGAAAATCAACATTTTGGGTTCCCAGTTCACACAGTAGGAATTACATTTGTTTTGGCCAAATATAATTTATATAACTGCAAGGAACAATAAAACATGAACTCTACAGTGTTTTCTTACCTAAAAATAATATAGACCTTGTAAAATTGAAGAGATTATTATTATAAAGGGAAAGACAGTAACTTAAAAGGCTGAAGCTCATTTTACAACACTCTTTAATGCCTGTGCAAATAGGCAGACACCTGTGTCCCCATTTTCCTTGACCCTAGCCACAGGAGTGAGATTACACGAAGTAATAAATAACCTCGCAAGTAAAACTTTGAAATATAATTTGCTTGAACAAGCCCGGTTCTATGTACAAAAGTCATTTTCAAAGTGACTTCTTAAAATGACTCAGTCTCCTTTATTCCTTTGCCTATGATGATCTTTCATATATGATTAAAGCATCTGGTCCATCTTGCTCATAAGATTCCAGTTAGTAGTGAAGGGGCCATTCTGGACTTGAGAGTTGGAGATTATGTGAATGAATGAATGAATGATCAACCAATCAATGATCTTTAAAGTCAACTGACTTATGCAAGAATTCACTCTACCGTCTCAATACTGTAATACAAAATGTGATCCCATTCTCAACAATGTAGGGACGATGAAATGAGGAAGAAGAGCGAAACTTCCTTTGAGGAGATGTATGCAAGAGTCATATTGAATGCACATCACGAAATCGCTCATTACCCAATCAGACAACTGAAAAACTTTGATATTTTGGAGGCAAGTACTATGTTCAAGGAACTAGTCCACTGTATCTTATTTAATCCTCTAAAGTCTAAACAATTCCATGAAGTTGGCAGAACTATCACTATGTTACATATGAAGAAACTATGGCTCATAAATCTTATGCAGTGTGTTCCAAATCACATAGCCAAGTACGTGGTGCATGCAGCTGAACCTGGACCGTGAGTTCTCTGATGCTACACACTACACTCTTTCCACGACACCACGTGAAGATCTTCTGGGTGAAGAGCTTAGGCTAGTACCTGTCACAGCGTAATCAGATGGCAAATGCATCTAGCATGCCTACTAAATGACACCTGTCTACTCTTGCAATTCTAATCTTTCCTTGGGCTCAAAACTTTTTCAGTTACGGATTTTTCTGCCCTCAGATTTACTTAGATTTCACATTCTTCTAATTCCCAGTGTAATTTCTGATTTGGTCTTTTCAATGTTCATATCAATTTCAAATTGGGATTCGAATTGCATTTAATAATGTTAGGGATTCTAATTGTATTGCGTTTTTCTAAAGCGATCCATTCTTAATACTTATTTAGAGAGAGAGTCCTAAGGAGTCCTAAATAATGTCGACTTGTTTCTCGGCAGCCAACATGAGAGTCCATTTTCTTTTAAAATTGTTTGCAGCCTCTCCAGGCATTGAGTCATCTGGCTTGGGCCAGGCACTAGAGGGTGCTTTAGAAATATTATTGGATGATGAACTCGGATGTTGTCCACTTGCTTTTCAGAAATCATTCCTGTAAATCATGGCTTTGAAAGCTTGTCAGCATTTTTCTCTTTCTTTTGTGGATTTCTTCAAAGGGAGAAGGAATGCCTGAAAAGTAAACATTCAATAGCCATAACTGCATCCCAAGGAGGGAGGAATAAAAAAATATTATAGATACTTATAGATATATAAATATTTCTGTGAGATAAAAAGAGAACCCTGTGGATAACTCACAAAGAGCCTACGGGAACTTTATCAGTCGGCTGGGCTTCGTCAGAATAAAGTGGCTTTGTGAGGGGGCCAGGGCAACATATGTTTCTCTCTGTTCCACACCCTCTTTTCTGGAAGCTAGCTGTAAGCATAAACCCTCACATTCGTGTGAGACGTCTCTCTCTTTTTTTACGAGGCATTTTTGCATATATTATCTTTCAAGTGATATTCACTCTGCCCTGTGTGGTAAGTATAACTGTTCTTTGGATGAAAAAACTGAGGCTCAGCGAGGATAATGAACTCGTGTCCGTAAGGCGAAGGGGTGAACTTAGACTTTTAATGATAAGACTCTTTCTAGGGCAGCAACCCATTCTTCTCCCCTTATGCTGTTAACGGGACCATATTGCTTCCCTTCTTTCTTCAGACTTTGTCACCTCATGAATTGTCCCCCTCTTCATTCTTTTATTTCCTCTTTAATGACTTTGAACTTTAAATAAAAATAAAATAAAACACATATCGACAAAACCAGAGGTCACAAAATGAAAAACGAGACCCCACACACATTCTCTGCCCTAGTGGTGGAGGAGCTAACGACATCCCGTGGAGGCTACAGTATGCTGCCCCGTGAAGTGGCGCCGGCAGTGAGGTGCCATGTGTGGGCTAGGGCTTCAGCAGAGGCAGAACTCTGGGAAGATCAGAAAGAGCTTCTCAGAAAAGTAAAATGCCTTCCTCTAGGCCTTGAAAGACAGTAAGATTCCAAAGGAGTCCTCCGAGCTTCAGAAAAAGGAAGGACACGGTCAGTAACGCTGGGGGCATTGGCAGGGGACAATGACCATTCAATTTATTGGAGGATTGCTTGGCCGAGATGGACCACGGGGAGGAGAGGCTGGCAAGCAAGCTTTTAGCCAGGTTAAAACTTTCCGCGATGTTGCAAATGTTTTATAACCAGCCTTGTCTGGTGCAGTAGCCGTTGGCCACATGTGGCTATTGAGCACTTGAAAGTGGTTGGTATGACCATGAAATTGAAAATGTAGTTTAATTGTTATTAATTTACATCTTGATTTAAAAGCCACCTGTGACTAGGGGCTGTCGTTCTGGACAGAGCAATGCTAGCGGCCTTGAATGATAAAGAATTCTGAGGCCGTCACAGAGCTCCAGGTTCAGCCAGGGGAAGCAGATACTTGCTGACTGAAGGAGAGAGATGCACTGAGAGAATTTGGAGAGGCTGAGATAAGAAAAGAAGAGGAGGAAGAATTGGAAGTTGGGATCAAAGGAGACGTTAGGGTTATAATTGCTGAATTTGTGAACCACAAAACTCAGAGTACAACTGCTTATACGCATTTCATTTGCATAATAAAAGTTTGTTCTCCACCAAATTTATGCGAACTCCTCCGGTGTCAAAATGATGTTCATTTTTTCATGTTTTAATCAATATCTAGTAGCCAGTACCATGTCTTGCACAAAATATGTTGTGCATATGATGTTTGTTGACAAACTCAACCATAGCTGTGGGTTAATATGTTATACTTAAACTAAATTTCCATGATCTAAACTGGATGGAAATGACAAGAGTGGAGATAGTTAAAATTCAGTCATTTTAACACAAGTGAGCCTTAAAAAATGTATTGGGGGGGTGTGTGTACACACGCGCGCGCACACACGTGTACACATGTTGGTTTTATTTCCCCCAAATATTCCTCTATCTCTAAAGCACTTGGAATTTAAAAACCCCAACGTGGTTGTTCAAACACAGTATCTGTATTCTTTGAAACCCGTAAGAAATAATCTTCTTATTTCAGCTTCATTAGATTCTTAAATTGCGGATAAGGTTTTCTATAAATCTAGCCAGTGTCCGCTCCTTCATTTTATGGCTGAAAGGATTATTAAAACAAATAATCAGGAAATCAGGCCCTCCCCCCAGACTCTAAGCAGTTGATCCCCCAGGGATTTAAGAGAAAACATATCAAAATCACAAGTAGAGACCATGCCGAACCTAGTAAATGGTTTTCCTTCGGTATCTTCCAAGAAAGATAAGAACAAAGCAACAATAGCTGTATCAGTGAAACGTCTCACCCCAACACCATACACTCGACCATTTCTACGACTGTATATTACCTACAAATGGACTCATTACGTGGCTGCCTTGTGAAATACGTCTTAAATATGTTTGTGCTGGCGAATCCTCACACATGGACGTTTTGAGGATGAATGGGCACCGAGTAACCCTCCATGCACTGTGTTATGGACCAACGTTAACTGAAGAGCCTGGCCACTCTTCTACTACGCAAGGCTATGAGCAAAATGTGCAGAGTTTCAGGAAGAAGGGTTGGGAAGTCAGTTTTTTCTTGACATTCATTCAAACGGTGCTTCGGCTAACCACACATGATGCTGATGGAGTGGGTTTATCCAGTTCTCCAGGCAAGAGCTATCTGTTTTTCTCCCCAGAGTCTCAGTTCAGAGACATTCTTTGCAATTAATCAATAACCCCTGTGGCTATTGCCAAAATATTTTCTTTGGGGAGAGGGGGATGTTAGAACTGAAGAGGAAGTGAAGATCAGCTGGTGAGGGCCACTGGACGTTTGTGCCCCTATGCCTTCTTTGTCTCCCGACAATGAAAAGACTTTAACTCCTAGGGATATTATTTTCTAGCATCTTAATCTTATCCAAGTTTAGAAATATTTCGTGTAATATTTCTTTGAAATATTGGCAGCAGAACTTTTGAAAGGGATTTAGCTCTGACTTCTCAATTATAATTTTATTGCATGTGTGTCTTTAAGCCTCCATTTGAGTTTGCTTACCAAAAAAAAAAAAAAAAAAAAATAGGTTAAGATGTGAAGTCTTTTTCTATATATTTACCTGAACTCACATAGTTGACTATATACACCTGAGGAAAACAATGTAATTATCAATAGCAACGTGCTAGCTAATGCTGGAATTGTTCCTCCAGTTACAGAATCCTAAGATCTTAAAATTGATATTGACCTTACAGGAAGCCACCTTAAATCATTCTTACAAATGGCTGTACTATTGCAAGGATCAGAAATGGGAAGAATGCTCGTTCATGTTCTGTTCTTTTTTTTTTTTTTTCCAAATGTCCAAGCAGCCAAGTCTCTGGTATGTATCATAGGAACAGGCAATTTTCAGAGTGAAGTCAAGTGAAAAGTATGCAAATGGCAGTGTAAATGTTAGGAGAGTTTGCAGAAAAATATGCCAACTATGTGCTGTTTTGCTACAGTAAGTATAGAACTATCTCTCCAATGCCATGGGCAAGATCCTTGCCAAGTGGAATACCCTATTTATAACTCTATCAAGAAGAGGAAATAGTGCCAGGAACAAGATAAAACTATTAGCCGTATTAACAAAAATACTTAAAAGCATGTTCGTATTTGAAAATAAATGTTGGCAGTTAAGAGAAAAATATAAGTAGTTGTAGATCTGGGTGTTGAAACCTGTTGCAAGACCATTAATTAGTCATCATCTTATCTTCAATGGTGTATCTCTGCCAACTTGCCTGTTTGAAGTGGTAAATGGAGCTCATAAATGAACTCTTTGGGAGATATGTAGAAAATAAACAATTCCTCCTGTTCGGTAAATAGTTAGGAAATCTCCCTGAGCTCACGTGTTTTTCTCCCCCGTTGGCACTGTTGATCCGAGACCCATCTGGGATGCCTTCCCAATCTATCCGGGAGCTGCCAGTCTTTCCGATGCCAAATATTTAGGCTGCAGTCCCAGGGGTGGGAAAAATAGACCAAGTCCTGGGGTGTGCCATGAGCATGCAGACTGGTCACAAGGGTGTCACATTGGGACAGACTTGGCAGCCAGCCTGCACATGCTTCTGTCAGGACATGGGCCGTGAGCTGCCCCCCCATACCATTCCCTCTTCCCCAGGACCCTGAGGAGCAGCATGTCGGATAAACGAGAGGCCGAGGGAATGGTTGGACTGGCTCCAAGGCGGCTTCTTTTGTGTTCTCTGTTGTATCGGTGAAGCTTGGCATATGCTGCGCTGTCCTCCACTATGGGATTGGACGAACATTAAGATACAGTTTCCTTTTTCTTCCTTCATTTTGTCACTTTCTCTTCTCCACCGACTCATTTCATCTAAGTGAGTACAAAGACTGGATGATTTGGAATCAGACACAATCAAGGTTAAATTCTGGCTCCTTTACTTGCCCTGCGTCTCTGAAGGAAACACAGAATAAAACATTTAGCTCACCTAAGCCTCAATTTCTTTTCCACAAATCGCATTTACCTTGCTTGTTTGTTGTGAGGTCTAAATGAGTGGTGTGTACAGTACCTAGCACAATTTCTAGCATATGGTAGGCAATAAATGTTGATTTGCCATAGCTAGAGACACTATCCACATCACACTATGGATACTTCGATTTATTAATGATTTATTAATCTTATTATTTAGTAATCTAATTTATTTGTCATTTTAATAGATAATAGTGTAGGATATTACCCAATAAATATCTATTTATTGAAATAAGTAATTTAATTATTAACTCTCTAATAAATTATATAATTTTATAAACAATTGCACATAATTACTTAAGATATAATTGCCACACATTATATCTTGTGTATTATAGATAGTATGTAAATATATTACATATAGATTATGTATTATGTTTTATATACCATACATTACCTTATGGCTTGTATTGTGTATTACAAACTTGTATCACCTATATGTAACATATCATGCATCAAATTAATTATTAATTTGTTTATATAAATCGTATATAGTTATATACAATTTTATTTTATTTAGATAAGTAATTTAAGATATAAAGTGATACAATGATAATGATACAATTAGCACATTATATATAATATAAAGTATATTAGGTTATGATATGGATAATTAGATTATATAATTATTAAAAATTTTTAAACTAACTTTAATAATACTCTGTATGTGTTATTTATATAAATATAAATGACGGACACAAATCTAACTATTTAACAATATTCAATGTACTCAGGTCACAGTTCTCATGGTTAAGAATTATCTCAAGAGCTGGCAGAAAATGTCCGAGAAAAGCTTAAATCCAGGCCCTGCACGAGGCGTGGGAACCTGGGCGTGCCAATTAGCCTCTCTGAAATTCTATTTCCTTCCAATAGTAAAACAGGCGGAGGGAGCTTTACAGATTTAGGCTGAAAACAATGTACGAAAAGCGTACAACACAATCGTTAGCACATAAGCAATTCATAAGTGATAGATGTCATTATTTATATTATTATTAAAGTTAATTGTTATAAAAGCTAATTATCATTGTTGTTTCCAATGTAAGTCTTAGAAATACATTTAGGAAGCAGCCATTTACCTCCAGGAGAGTCTTCCATGCAGAGCCGGCTACTGCGATTTCTGCTTTGCCTGGCCCCGATTTGGAGAGCAGGGCCAGTCACTCTCACTTTCTAGTGGTTGGAGAATATTCAAACTGATATCTCTTGTGGGGTAAAATCTTGGGGACAAATATTTCTTCTATTTCAAGGTTTCTTAAATTTCATATGTGATTTAAAAAGCAAATAAGCCCCTGAATTGCTTCGTTAAGCTAGTCAACACTAATTAAGAAAAGTCAAGAGAAAAAATATTAGAAACTGCTGTGCTCGACTCTTAGCCTCCTCTCTTTCTCCCAGAATGTGCCGTGCTTGGCCGAGGAAAGGGAGTTTGTGATTTTCCATGATAGAACCCACTGTGACCTACCTCTCAGTTCTGAGTTTAAAATTGAGCTCTAGTCTTTTGGGATCGATGTGTTTTATTCCTGGTGAAATATGATTTCCCATCCCCATGAAAAAATGCCTAAAATGCCTGGTAAAGGAGCGCAGGGGGTCATCTGAATGATTTTGATGAGTTAGAATTCGACAGGCTTGAAACATCAGTTTCTTCTCCTTCGGCCCAGATCGGGAGCTTACGAACAGTGGTGCAGAGGTCACAGGCAGTAGCTCAGGCTTAGAGTGGGAGCTTTGCGTGTGAATATGTGAATGGGTGTGCATGTGTCTGCGTGTGTGTGCACATTTGTATGTTCTATGTGCCTGTGTGCACGTATGCGATGGAGGACTTGCCTGTAAGACAGATGGAACCCGAATTCAGCTTCTTGTTCTTGTCCAAACTTTGGGACAGCTATTCCTCTTAGCTCTGCTGAAGCTTATAAGAAAAATTAGTTTTGCTATAGATTTTCCTAGATCCCTGGTTATGTTCGTTTCCTTGGAATCTCTAAGATCCAGAGAGGATGATAAAGAAAATCCAGCAACCTGCTCTAACTCTCTTCTGTTGTAGTAAGTAGCTTCTGTACGTTGAGCACTTACTGTGAACCAAATTCCATTTAGGTATTTTATAGCCATGGCCACATTTAATTCTCATGCTAACACCTCAAGGTGCATTTATTACTTCCATTTAATTGATGAAGACATCAGGGGAAGAGAAATAAAGAAGAAGGCTCATGGCCCCAGAATTTATAAGTTGGTTGAGCAGGAATTAGGAGCCGGAGAGCTGCCTACTGCAAAACCAATGTGATTTTCCCCCTCTCACCAGGATTCAGAAGTCTCTATTATTGTGACCCTATGAATTAACCCAGCAATTCTTCCTGGTACCAAAGAAGAATAGTCCATGTCCCTCCATGTTCTGAAAACACTACTTAGCACCGCACCTCTGCTGAGCCTGCTTAGCAGTCAAACACCTCTGCAGCCCCAAGGCTGGCTGTCCCCACAGCCTTCACGACCTCAGTGCATGTGGAACCCTTCAGAGGAAGTTGGGCCGCTATGGGAATCTGCTAGAAGAGCTGGAAGTGTGAAGGACTCAGACATTAAAATCAGAAGGAATTCTGCCCCCAGTCTTACCTGGCGAGGGAGGCCAGGTCTGAATTATTTAGGGTTGTAGGTGATCACTCCTAGATGCATCAGCTCTCCCAGATAGCCTCTCCATTTGAATAGGAATGAGTGGGAAGAATAAAAACCTTGCCTTGATCATAACAAATTTAACAGGAACCCAAATAGTGAGCCTCAATCAGCTATTTTTCTGGCATTGAAAGCATTCTGGGACACCATTGCAAGGGCCCATTGGAGGAACAAAAGCTGAGTGTGTCTTCAGTGAAGAGACAATGTAGAGGATCTCAATGGATGTAGTCAGGTCCAGTTCATAAGTTTCAAAAGATTTCCATTAACTCAGTACCGACTGGTTCTGTGATAGCAAAAGTGTCCATTCCACTTGGCGAGGCATGGTGGTGGGCCTCTGCCTGTGACTGACACACTTGTGCGAGTTGAAAGACCTGCTATCCAATAAATTCCTAAATACTTAGGATCTACCCCTGTTTCTTTGGCCCCTAGAGCTAGTGAGCAAGTACCAAGTCTGGGTTCTAGGCATAGTGGGTCTAAGTCAGCCAACAGTTCCCTTGCCTTGGACTTGGAAAAACAAATTCTGCAGGGTGAGAATCAGGGGCAGAGCATGTAGTTCTGATGCCTCAGACACATGTGCATTCTCTTTAGAAAACAAATGACCTCTGGCCAGGAACTACATAGATAAACTAAGGCACAAAATGTGCACAGTTAAAAGGACTTTTGTGCAAATACTGACTTTAATCAGAACAAGCAAGTAAAGGAACAAACAAATCTTACATATTTCCTTCTATTTCTCAGTGTTCTGAAGATCCACAGCAACTGATTATAAGCCTAAAAAATTTTATCAAGTAGTTATCAAATAATTCCCATAAAGAATATGAGCTAGCATCATGAAATTCTTTCTCAAGAAGATCTTTAATGAGGCTTTAATAATAACAAATAGTTTCTGATATTTCTGTGGGGCCACTATTGCTCCAACTGCTCGCAAATCAAAGGGCAGAAATCAAGTTTAAGCAGGAAGAATGTGTGATGGATGCTCAAGGGATGGAGCGTCAACACGAGGGAACCTCAGGAAATGGGTGTGAGAGGCTATGGACCAGCCTTGGTCAGAGTTCAGAAGGTGAGTCCTGCTACAGCGTCTATCAGTCAGGCAAAGAATCCAGGCCCTGACAAGCATAAGGCAGGATGTCAATACCCCAGATAATTGGACTGAATTCTTGGCAGAGCTGTGATCCTGTGGGGGACCTTGGACACTGAACGAAGTGGGGGTTTATGACTGAAAAATATATAAAGAGAGTGGAATAGGAGAGGAGTTGGAGGTTGGATCAATTGCCAATGGCTAAAAAATTTAAAGAAAGCCTATGTAATGAAACCTGTGTAGAAACCCAATAGGACAGGGTTCAGAGATCTTCAGGGTTGGTGGACATGTGGAGATTTGGGGACAGTGGCACCTCTGGAGAGGAGATGGAACGTCCACAGCCTTCCCATACCTTGCTCTGGGCGTCTCTTCTATTTGGCTATTTTATAACAAACTGATGAGAGAGAAAGAGAGAGAGAGAGAGAAGAGAGGGAGAGAGGGAGAGAGGGAGGGAGGAAACATAGATCTTAGTCTTGTGGGCAAGAGGAAAGGGAGTAGATATATCAGCAAGGTTACCTAGGGAGGCACCAAGCCTCAGACCTCATTGTGGGAAAAGTGACTAGAATGTAATGAGAGTGCCTGACCATCAAGCCCAGTCAATGGCTCCTGACAAGGATGCATGATAATGTAAGCGCCACTGGCCCGAAGTTTGAAGTGGTCGAAGACTCCTGATAACCTATGTCATGGGCAGAACTGATTTGGGTCCTGGGTCCCCTTAAGCCCCTTGGTGTGTTAGAGGATTGGGCCCTAATAATCTAAAGAGGGAAGCAAACCAAAGGGTGAAAGTTTCCTAAATCAGCACCCCATAAAGTCGTCAATCCTAGATCCTTTCCATGGAGGATCTCCCAAAGGGAAGATGACTCCATTCTACAAACAGAAGGCGAGCATAACACAAGCCCGTGAAGTAGCTAGTGTGGAAAGGAACCAACATGAGGATACCTGCTAACTGGAATGAGAGAGTCAAATCTCAGCTACAGTGCACCTGGTGGGCAGACGAGACCAATAGGCCCGTCATCAGAAAGGATTCAGATCAGCCACAGATTTTGTGTGTCCTTCTTCAACCTGCTCCAACTATTTTGCTCTCCCCACCAACTCTCAAATCGGAGCCCATATCCTCACACCTCAGGCCTTT